>NC_042619.1:200686218-200986218 GCF_901001135.1 Rhinatrema bivittatum
AGGGCACTCAGCTAGATGCACTTCCATTTCATTTCACATGCATGTTAGAATATACGCTGGGTGTGCGTGTGTGTGCGCTCCCCATTTTAAACGTGCATGTGAACAGCAGGGAAATGTTGGATTTGAAACCTGAAAGTGAGGGAATTTTATAACATGCACGCATCCAGGACATGACCAGTTTCACCAGTTCATCCACCAGTTTGCACAGTCTACAGCTAGGCCCTCAAGACCCACCCTGGCTCTTTAGACTGCACTCCCCCTCCTCCCCCTCCTCCCCCCCAAAAACCCAGACTCCCTCAAATATTTCATAGAAGTGTTTATTCAGACTTACAACTCATCCATTGCAAAAGTAACTTTGTGCTGAAAGGGACCGGGACCCGCACCAAGGCACGTTCCTACATACACACATACCTCTTGGCCCCTCCCCAGAATACCCATGCCCCCCCCCCATTCCGCCCCTTTTTTCATTGATGTGAGATATTCACGCATCGGTAATTGTGACCAGTTTATAACATTGGGTGGCGGCAAATAAGTGATACATGCACATCCATCTCCTGATTTTGTCATGCATATCTTTTTTTAAATTCACCTTCAAGGGGGTTAATTTTTCAAAGGATATTCATGCTTAAAACTGGGTTTTACATGTGTAAATGCACTTTAAACATATAAGTGGGCTTTTGAAAATTGCTATGATATATGCTTTTACATGCACAAATCCTTTTGAAAAGTATTCCTTTACACGGCTGAGGGGGGATATGATAGAGGTCTACAAATCATCAAAGGACTTGAACAGGTTAATGTAAATCAGTTATTTACTCTCTCAGATATTAGAAAGGCTAGGGGGCACTCCATGAAGTTAGCAAGTAGGTCATTTAAAACAAATCAGAGAAAAATCTCTCTCACTCAATGCATAGTTAAGCTCTGGAATTTATTGCCAGAGGTGTTAGTGTAACTGGGTTTAGAAAGGTTTGGATAAGTTCCTAGAGGAGAGGTCTATAAACTGCTATGAATTAATAAGGAATAGTAACTTGGGATCTATTAATGTTTGGGTACTTGCCAGGTACTCGTGACTTGGATTGGCCATGGCCAATGTTGAACACAGGATGCTGGGCTTGATGGGTCCTTGGTCTGATCCAGTATGGCAAGTCTTATGTTATGTTATGGTAAGTGGAGGAGTGGCCTAGTGGTTAGAGCAACAGGCTGAGAAATGGGGAAGCCAGAGCTCAAATCCTGCTTCTACGACAGACTCTCCTTGTGACCTTGGGCAAGTTACTTCACCCTCCTCAGCACAAACTTAGGGCCTTATTTACTAAGCTTTTGATAGACAGTTTTTGGTAACTTGCCAGGTTCTTATGGCCTGGATTGGCCACTATTGGTAACAGGAGGCTGGGCTTGATGGACCCTTGGTCTGACCCAGTATAGCATGTTCTTATCTTCATATTATAACATACGTGTGCATATGCACACAATTGATAAAATAGCATGGCTGTAAGACAAATTTTAAGCGGATGCATGCATAAGCACGTAAATCCCTTTTCTACGGCCTAAGTTGGGGAATTTAAAAAGCTGTCACAATCATACCATTGCCAGTTTAACCCAGTTAACAGCTACACCCTCCAAACCCCCCTGGTTTGATAGCCTACACTCCCCTCTCCTTACCCCAGACCCTTTCAATCCCTCAGAAATGGCTCGATTCTGTAATGTTATTGCTTACACGTCCTCCATAACAGACGTAAAGTTACATGACAATGGATCTGGACGTGCGCTGGGGCGCACAAATATTTATGCGCAAATCTCTTGGCCAGTCCCTGAAAAGGTCATGCCTTGCCCAGATCATGCCCACACCCAACCCCTTTTTGGAAAGGCTTCAGATGTGCACACAGTGGGTCTTACGCGCATATCTGGGCGTGTTTTAAAATAGGATCGGCACACGCAAGCTCGACTTATTCTCACATCCCTTTATTGATGCCGGCACCGGACTTTTAAAATACATGCTGATGGATTTTTAAAGCCCTACTCATGCTGAAGCTGGGAAATACTCTTGTGTCTCGGGCCGGCATGTGCCATGTGGATTTTAAGACGTGCCTGTGTAGACACGTATGTCCTGGGAGGCGAGTAAATCCAAAAGTTTATAAAGGGGCAGAGCATGGGCATGGTCTGTACGGAGAATGGGCATGTTGAGGAAGACCAAGAGATGTACGAGTAAATATTTATGCAGACAAGTGCATGTTGGGGTCCCCACCACATAACTTTACTTCTTTTACCTTGCTGGCATGTAAGTTCAAAAATATAAAAATCAGGGTAAGTCAATAGGATTTTAAGGGTAGAGTCTAACAGAGGAGAATGAGCCTTTAAAACTAGGGGGGTTAGAAAGTCCTATCCCTAATCTGGGCGAACTGGGAGCAGGGTAAGTAGCCTCAGCACCCACCCCTTATAAAATTCCCCCACACTTACACAGTAGATGCAGCATTTGTGCGTGTCTATATAGAATTCAGCACACATGTCCGTGCGTACGGCCGATTTTATAACATACATGCATATATGCCTGTATGTTACAAAAATTGCCGTGTCCACGTGCGTGAACCGGCATGGGCGCGTACATGTGCACACGCGTATGGGTCTTAAAATTCACCTCTTAGTGTACACCTGAAGCAATGGAGGGGGAAGTGGCTTGCCCAAGCTCACAGGGACCGGCAGTGGGATTTGAACCCTGGTTTCCCTGGATTGCAGCCACTGCTCTAACCACGAGGCTCAGGCTACTCCTCCATTCAAGTTATAAATGGAAATCTCAACCTAAATCTTGATTTTCCTAGAATTTAATCATCAATCCATTAGTTTTCTCCTTCACCTTCGGGCTCCACTTCAATAAGAATTGATCTTTACTAGGGCTGCGACATCTTGAGCCTTCGTGTATATCCTCAGCCATCACAATTTTCAGTCCATGGCCAGGGGTTACAATCTGCTACTCCCTCTGGACCCAGCATGTGTAAAGCTGAATTCTAGTTCCTAGGTATCACCATTATTCAATGGCTGCAACTCTCTCCACTGCCATCCATGCACTGTATTTCAAAACCCCAAATCTGCAAAACAGCAAGAGAGAGAATGTTCTACAAATGTGCTGCAAGATGTGCCCAGGACTCCAGGGGCCTGACTCGCTAAGGCTTTACTTCCATTCTGTGTCCATGGGAAGAAAAAGGTTTTGTAAATCAGACCTTAGAACTTCCTTCATATACGGGCCTATGCAGTAAAGTGCACTTAGGCCGAGCACACTGTTAGCCCCCGGTTAGTCGTGCATTTTCCAGGTGCTATTTTTACCCCTTATACAGTAAGGGGTAATAGCGCGTGGAAAACGAGCGGCCAACAAACCCCCCCCCCCCCCCCCCCAAAACTAATAGCGCCAGCAACATGCAAATGCATGTTGATGGGCCTATTAGTTATTCCCACGCGATACAGAAAGTAACGTCTGCCAAAGGCAGACATTCATTTCGGCCTGCACCAGGAAAGTGTACAAAAAAGCAGAAAAAACTGCTTTTCTGTACAACCTCCGACTTAATATCATAGCGATATTAAATGAGAGACCCCAAAAGTAAAAAAAAAAAAAAAAATTAAATCTGTCCCAGGCCCGCGGGTTGGAAGACGGACGCTCAATTTTGCCGGTGTCCATTTTCCGAACCCGTGGCTGTCAGCGGGTTTGAGAACAGACGCCGGTAAAATTGAGCGTCGGCTGTCAAACCCGCTGACAGCCGCTGCTTCTGTCAAAAAGGTGTCCCTAGCACCTCCTTTTACCGCGGGCCCTCATTAGCATATTTTTTCTTACTGAATTGCGCACCCAGGAGAGTGGCCTGGACGCACGTCTGGAGAGTGGGCGCTCGCTGGCTCTCCCGCGGGTTTTTCTGTATCGGCCCGAGTGTGATCCCGAAGTATTATGAAGTAAATTTTAAGTAACAATCTCTCCACCAAACTATGTGTGCACTATCACACCCACAGAGAACAAGGCAATCTTCAAAGGGAAGGCACCATGTACAGGAGAAAATGTAAGTTAAATAATGCACATCATCCAACTGGTTCTTTTTGAGGGGAGGGGAATGAACGCAAGCAAACAGATTCAGGCTGCCAGCTCTGAATAGGCAACTAAGGGCCTGCTTTACAAAACTTTATTCCCATAGACAGAGAATAGGATCCAAAGCTATAGCAAAGCAGGTCCTAAGTCTTGGAAAATGTGTCCCTATAATCCTCTGCATGATAAACTGCTGCTGCTACTCTGTGACAAGAAGCCGGGCTGGCAATCTCAGAGTCCAGGCCTTCTGACTCTGCTCCACTGGATGAATGGACATCTTCCGATTTTCCTGCAATGCACACAGCTTTATCTCCATTCATGCAGCGGGGGAAAAGTAGGCCAACATTTATTATTTATATATATTTTCAGATTTCTGGAGTGATTTTGTAACCACCTGCACTGACATGAAGTCTGCAGGGACGTTTTACCCATTTTCAAAGAGAAAGTTCATGCAGAGTTTTCCTTTCAGAATGATCCCAAAACCAGTCCTCTTCAGACATTTACACTTGCAAGGATTTTTTTTTTGTTGTGTAAAAAATGATGCACTTACTTTTGAAAATATAAAAATTATGCATACAATTCCAAACCCTACCAAGAACAGCACGGCTTCATATAGCCTTCTGTGCTTACTTTTACCTGGCAGGTCTGTAAACTCCATTTGCACAGGAAAAGCACTTTTAGCAGAAGAAATGGCTTTGTAAATGAGCCCCTCCCCCCCATATTATCTATACCTAATGTTGAGTAAAAGAGCAGAGAGGCCATAGGAGATGCTGTGTGACAGCAGGCCAGCCCTCCCCAGCTCTTCAGCACGTGCACAGTCCCATCTGATGAGCGACCCTGTGAGCCCCGACATCGCACATGCACGGCGACTTCTGCTGTCCTTCTGTCGCAGTCTGGAAAGTTCACTGGGCGTTATCCTTTCATATTTCTAGAGCTGGGCCAGGAAACGTGAACAAGCGCTCAGCAACTGACTGGCACCTGGCCCCATGAAGAAAGCCTGCAAGGATGCCTCCCTTTGCTCTGTTGCTGTAATTTGCTCCCTGGAATAAAAGTTTAGTTCTGAATTACTGTGCTTGCCATACAAATTGCTCGGACAATCGGGCCGATACAGTAAGGACGCGTAAGAAACAGTGCGGCAGTGCCGGGCACACCCTTGTTTGCAAGGGATGTGCAGAGGGACGTGATTCGGATTCGTCGGGGAGCAGATACGTTGCATTCGGCCGTATGGCGCTCCGATGCGTTAATATGGCAATTTCTATTCGTGTCCCAGCTAAAATTAAAATTAACTACAACCCCCCCACCCTCCTGACCCCCCCGAGACTTACCAAAACTCCCTGGTGGTCCAGCGGGGAGTCCGGAACCATCCCCTGCACTCTCACACCCTCGGTACCGGTTTCATCATGGCGCCGATAGCCTTTGTCACAGGGGCTACCGGTGCTATTGGTCAGCCCCTGTCACACGGTCATCGGCGCCATCTTGTGCTCCTACCATGTGACAGGGGCTGACCAATGGCACCGGTAGCCCCTGTGACATAGTATGGGCAAAGGCTATCGGCACCATTTTGAGTACTGGCATCAGACAGCCGGCGTACAGGAGGTCGCTCCGGGACCCCCGTTGGACCCCCAGGGACTTTTGGCTAGCTTGGGGGGGGCCTTCTGACCCCCCCAAGACTTGCCAAAAGTCCAGCGGGGGTCCGGGAGCGACCTCCCGCACGCCGGCCGTCTGATGCCAATACTCAAAATGGCGCCGATCGCCTTTGCCCTCACTATGTCACAGGGCCGGTACCTGTGACATAGTGAGGGCAAAGGCGATCGGCGCCATTTTGAGTATTGGCATTGGACGGACGGCATGTGCGAGGTCACTCCCAGACCCCCGCTTGACTTTTGGCAAGTCTTGTGGGGGTCAGGAGGCCCCCCAAGTTCACCAAAAGTCCCTGGGGGTCCAACGGGGGTCCCGGAGCGACCTCCTGCACTCCGGCCGTCCGATGCCAGTACTCAAAATGGCGCCGATAGCCTTTGCCCATACTATGTCACAGGGGCTACCGGTGCCATTGGTCAGCCCCTGTCACATGGTAGGAGCACAAGATGGCGCCGATGGCCATGTGACAGGGGCTGACCAATGGCACCGGTAGCCCCTGTGACAAAGGCTATCGGCGCCATGATGAAACCGGCAGCGAGGGTGTGAGTGCAGGGGATGGCTCCCGGAACTCCCGCTGGACCACCAGGGAGTTTTGGTAAGTCTTGGGGGGGTTCAGGAGGATGGGGGGGGGGGTTTGTTTAAATTTTTATTTAGGCGGCCGTATAATTCGGGAGAAGATTCGTGTATTCGTGGGGAATCGCGATACGTTTCGCTTCCCCACGAATACTACGAATAGTGTAATATATGTTGCGGATCGCCAATACGGCGAAAACAAATGCACACCCCTATTGTTTGCTGCGCGCACATCTTGGTTCACAAGCCGCTCGATTCAGTATTCAGATTAGACGTGAATCCAAGCGGCGTCCAAAGCGCGTCAAAGAAGCGGTAGGGGTTCGCAATCCATTTTACTGTATGGAGCAGTATGCAGCGCCTATACAGTATCCAGGGTGCACTGGTACCTTTCGTTTCAAATGTCATTCCACCAGGTAAGTGGATGGTTCTTTTCTATAGACCCTGCTGCCTTGAGCGCCCGGCCAGATCTCCAAGCCGCGACTTTGGACGTCTGGCCGGGCGCTCAAGGCAGCGCGGCCTCCGATCATGGACGCCCGGATACAGGCGGGAAGGTCCATGAATGGAAGCTTTGACCTTGGACGTTCGAGGTTGCTGCTTCCGTTCAAGGACATTCCTGTCTCTTTCCAGACATCCATTCTGCTTCTCAACCGAATGAAAAATAGCGCCAGAGCAATAATATGCATGTTGTCCATGGCGCTGTCCGGTACGAAGCTGACTGAACACCACACTAACGCCAGGGTCAGAGTAGGCAGTAAATATGCAGGTTAAAGACGCGGCAAATAAGCTGGTTAAAAAGGCGATAATCTGGGCGCACGTTACTGTATCAGAGGGAATAGCTAAATCGATCATTAACATATCATATACATGCGGCGGGCGGAGACGGATACGCGTCCATTTTGGCAAGCGGTAAGGACGCGTAAAACCGGATACTGAATCGCGGGTTCGCCTTACGCGTCCAAATTGTGCGTCCAAAGCGGGTTAGAAACAGGGTAACCGCGGCCCCGCTTTACTGTATCGGCCCGAATGAGAGCAGATCAGGCGCTTGGCTGCACATTTTACTTTCGGTATCCCGCGGGGATAACTAATAGGCTCATCAACATGCATTTGCATGTTGATGAGCGCTATTAGTTTCGGGGGAGTTGGCCACACATTTTCCACGCACTATTACCCCTTACAGTATAAGGGGTAATAATAGCGTGTGTAAAACGCGCAGTCAAATGGGGACTAAACGGTGCACTTGGCCGAGTGCACTGTTCTGTATCAGCCTGACTGCCAGGATAGCAGTATAATCTCCAGCTCCCACTGGCATTCTACTTTAGCCATAGTAATACTAAGACAGCAGCGCTGGTAGCTGCCAAAGCAACACTGGAAGCTGCCTGGACTGGTACGATTGTGCCGTGATCCCGGCGGCCAGGGAGGTTTTCAGGCCATGGTATCGGGTAGGGCAGAAGTGTGCAGGTTGGGGTTGGGAGGGTGGGTGGGTGGGGTTGAGCAGGGAGCTGGAGGAGCTATGCTCTGAGAAACTGCAAAAGAGGTATGAGAGGTTGGGGGCCATTCCTAGAGACCATAGGACTGCGTGTGAGAAGGGTGAATCAGGCACAATGTCTGACATTATTTGGGCATTTAGTGTGTGTGTGTCTGTGCATGTGTGTGTGTGCATGCACTTGTATAGTATGTGTGGGGGGAGGGGGAGGAGCGATTCAGGCTTGCAGGCTGCTAAATTATTTTTTCATTCTTTGAAAGCACAGACACTGGGATACTTTTCACCTTGGGGTTACCAACTTTTCCATAGACCGTGACTGGACACTTGAGGACTGGGAGGAAGGGGTGCTCCATTCCTTTCTGATATTAGCATAAATTTGCATATATTTGTCCCCTGCTGCTGTCTGCTCTCTTTTCCCTGTGTTCCTTGTGCCTTGACTGTATCTTTTCCCTCCCGCTGCCCCTCATTTCTCTCCCTTCTGTCTCCTCCCGTGTCTCTTTACCTGCCTCCTCCTGGCCCTGTGCCCCCTCTCTCTCCCTTCATCTTCAGTGCCCTTCTGTCTCTTTCCATCCTTATCCCCTATTGATTCTCCCTCCTCCATCCCCTGTGCCATCCTCTGTATTTCTGTCCCTCCAGCTCCTGTGTCCTCCTGTGTCTCTCTGGCTCCTTCATTCCCTCTGCCTCCTCTCTCCTCACCTTCCATGTGTCTCCTCTAGCTCTTTCATCCAGCCTGTGCCTCCCCCCTCCTTTCACCATACCCTATACCTCTTTTACTCGCCCATCCCTTAATTTTTTGCCTCTTCTGTGCTTCTTTCTCTCCTCTGAGGCATACCTGAGATATGCAGGAAGCTCTGCTAGAGCAGCCTGGAGGAGGGAAGGACTGAGCCGTTTCCTCATCCCCTCTTGTCACAGCTTACAGACATGGTAGAGAGAGGAGGGGGAAGAGCCGCAGGGCAGCCGCTAAGGAGAGTGCTCAGGTGAGGTTCCCACCCCCACTCCCTACAACAGCCAATCACAGCATGGTGAGAGGAGATAGGGCAGGGCTGCAGCTCAGCTCTCAGGCAGCTTCTTCCGCCTTAGCTCCCTCCCCCAAACTGCTGCAGGTTGACGGAAAACAAGACGGTCTGGTTCGAAACAGGACATTTGGCAACCCTATTGAAGGAGTTCAATTTTATGGACTATCGCTGTACGAAAAGATCGGAAGAACTATGTCTAATCATGCTGTAGTGAAACGCACAGCCATCTTGATTTACTAACATTTGCAACGCAAACGAACCCTAACACGTAATGACGTACTTACGCACTAACGTTTAGTGAACGTGACTCCATTTTGGATTCATATTTTGTATTGTATTAATACGAACGCCGTCGCAAATGTCTAACCCGTCAATTAAATGACGAAACAATAATCTGATCATAAGCTACACCTACTAGAGACCACGCTAGCTATTGCTTGTTCAGCAGTTTGTAAAATGATTGTTCAGCAAAACCAGAACGCATGTGCAAAAGATAAGAATTGTAAAGTGCATAAAAGTTTGCTCCTGAGGGGGCGTGGTATGCAGTTGTACTAAGCCGTTGTCTTAGCTGCATCTTGCTGGCAATAAAAGTCTATCTTTGCGGATCAGTTGTCTGGACCTCCTTACTGATTAAAACAGACGGTTACATTTGGCGAGCTTCAGCCAGGAGGTGCCGGGGACGCTATTTTAGCCCCCCAGCTGGTCCGGTGGTTTGGTGGCGGAGCGATCCCCCAGACTTACTTGGTGAGTGGCCACCGCTGAGTTCAGCGATCAGGTTTCTGAGGGGACCGTTCCACAAGGAACTTCTTGAGACCTCTGGGCTGGTGATTCGAAAAGAAGGCTTTCTTCGCGATCGAGAGAACGTTTCAGGCAAGTATACTTTTATCTGCACGGGAATAAGAACCAGTGGGAACCTGAATTAGAAACCAGATACAGCTAAATTACCAGCCGATCCTGAAAAATGGATCGAGGGGGCGTTGATCAAACCCCACAGCGTGGTTAGTAGGGGCTCCCCCTCCGAAGACCTCGTTACTGAAAACCTGAATTGGAATTTCAGAAATTTTTGAATTTTGGGAATCAGAAAGAAATCTTGGGAATAGGTTTCTTGTTGTGTGAAAGAGAGTGAATGGCCTCGCAGTTCTAGACCGGGCGACCGCGTTCTAGTCGGGGCAAGTGTGACCCTTTTGTGTCTGGCAGATACGGACCCCTTACCTATCTGCTATCCCTTCCCCTCTTTGTCTGTGCCTCTATCCTAAATGGGTGGGGGAGGGTCTACCCCGTTAAAAGTTATGACTGAGCACTTTAGCGAAGTGTTTGACAAACATACCTGTACTAAACCTGGTATGATCCAACGCTGTGCCTATCGGTGGCCGAGCTTGTGCGTCAACTGGCCCTCGAAAGGAACTTTCGATTTTGTAACGGCCTCTAGAGTCCGAATAGTAGTCACAAAAGAGGATCAGCCAGGTTTTCCTGAAGATGTCCCATATATTAATGCCTGGATTGAAGTTATTCTCAATCCCCCGTCCTGGGCACAAAAGTTAGTAGAGGGAGCTGCCCTCATCATGGTGGCGCATATGCAGAAGGCGGGCCACCGGAAGTCACCAAACCGGAAAAGAAAGGAGAAGTCGGCCATATTGGACGCAGACGGCATGACGTCACCGGAGGCGGCCATATTGGTAGTCCAGAAGGATGAAGAAACTACAGAAAAAAAAATTAAACAGCTGCCGGCAGCGGAGACCATATTAATTGATGAACCAGAAGTTCTAGCACCGCCGCCTTACATCCCACTTTACCCACCGCTACTTAATCTGCCACCGATTCCGTCTTATGAACAAGCTGACCCCTTGCCTAGTACTTCACAGGAAACTAAAAGAGAGTTAGAATCGGTAAGAGCAGAGGACGAACCGGAACCTCCTGTCTCAGCCCACACTCGTCGGAGAACACAAGCGGCTGCCAGTCTCCAACTCCCAATCAGAGAAACTGCAACTGTCGTACCTGCGGTCCCATGTGAGGAAAATGCTTTCCAAACTACACAGACTATTAGACTATATACCTATGTCCCTTTTTCATCAAGCGATCTTTTTAACTGGAAACAGCTCGGCCCTTCCTACGCTGAAAAACCAGATCAAATGATTGATTTTTTAAACGGAATTTTCTCCTCACATAATCCCAACTGGGCTGACATCCGCCATCTGGCTTCTTTCCTGTTCACCACTGAGCAGCGAAGACAAATACAACAAAACATGGAAGAAGCAGCCAGAAGTGGAGCCGGGTCAGACGGTGATCCTGATGCCGCCGCAAGGGAACTTGCTCCGACAACAGACCCTCACTGGGACTACCAAACTTCCAGTGGACGAGACCGCATCGCGGCTTATCAGAGAGCCTTCCTAGAAGCCTTAAGGAAGGGAAAAAGGAAAATTATGAACATGACTAAAATCCAGGATATAGTACAAAAAAGGGACGAAACTCCGGGAGACTTCCTTGAACGACTAATGGATGCGTACCGCAGATACAGCCCTTTTGATCCAGAAGATCAAAAGAACCACCCCATAATAGTCATGAGTTTCGTAGGACAGTCATGCCCCGATATACGCCGAAAAATCCAGAAAACAGAGGGATTTGAAGGAATGAACATCAGCCAGCTCAAAATTATGGCAGACAAAGTCTATGGAAATAGAGAGCTGGAAGATGAGAAAAAAGAGAAAAAAAGAAAGTAGCAGAAGGATGAGAGAAAGTGTTAACTTGTTAGCGGCAGCAATGGAAGAAACTAATTTCGGAGAGCAGGCCAGGAAGTATCGAGGATACCCTGGGCAGAGAGGAAGAGGCAACCCGCCACATAAGGCATGGCAGAGAGGAAGATCAGGAAGGGGCGGATCGTTCAGAGGAGGAAGAGCGCCTATAGGGGTCAATCAATGTGCATATTGTAAACAAGAAGGACATTGGAAGGCTGAGTGCCCTGAGAAACCACGGGAGGACGAAAGAGGGAACGGTTCAAAACCCTCAAAATCTCAAGAAACTGAATGGCAAATGGCGTTGGACGAATTGTCAGATGAGTCTGGTGACGATATCGGGCGAAACTCATGACTAACCAGGGAAGCCCTGCCCTCCGATCCGTTGGTAGAAATAAAGGTTGGGTCTAAAACCTTCAAAGGATTACTAGATTCTGGAGCACAACGATCTGTCATGACTACTGCAATCGCTATTCCCACAGCACAAAGCATCTCCATTGTAGGGGCCTCCGGGAAACCACTGGCAGCCCCTATTCTTCAGAATCGACAGGTTCGAGTGGGAGGACAATTAGTATCCCACCGATTCCTCTATGTCCCTGGATGTCCAGTCCCACTAATTGGTAGAGATCTCCTTTGCAAATTAAGGGCCACTCTACAGTTTGAATCAAATGGTGGAATCAAAGCTTCCTTTGCAGACAACCCTGTTTCCCTTATTTGCCCTCTCCAGGAGGAATGGAGACTACATCTTCCCATAGTCGAACGAACCA
The DNA here is from genome assembly GCF_901001135.1 of Rhinatrema bivittatum. Classification (NCBI taxonomy): domain Eukaryota; kingdom Metazoa; phylum Chordata; class Amphibia; order Gymnophiona; family Rhinatrematidae; genus Rhinatrema; species Rhinatrema bivittatum. The sequence continues at coordinate 200,698,482 of NC_042619.1, forward strand.
TCGAGCACCGATATGAGGAAGAGACCCCTCTCAATGTAAAACGAAGGTACCTGATGGATAGCGTACCTTCAGTATGGTCTGAAAACAATCCAGGAGGACTGGCAACCGAGGCTGACCCAGTCTGGATAGAACTGAAAGAAAATGCACAAGTCATTAACCAAGCCCAATATCCTATTCCCTACGTGGCCAGGCAGGGAATACAAATACATCTACAAAGATTATTTGACTTGGGTATCCTGCGACAAGTCCGGTCTGCCTGGAACACTCCCTTGCTACCAGTAAAGAAACCTGGTACTAATGACTATCGACCTGTACAAGATCTACGAAAAGTAAATAGCCAAGTGGCGGACTTGGTGGCCCTGGTACCCAACCCTTACTCCATTCTAGCTCAAGTCAACCCCAAATCAAAGTGGTACAGTGTAATTGATCTCAAAGATGCTTTCTTCTCCGTTCCGGTAGCAGAAGAATGTCAGAAGATCTTTGCCTTCACATGGGAAAATGCACAAACTGGAATCAAGCAGCAGTACACATGGACTCGCTTACCGCAAGGATTTAAGCACTCACCCACGATGTTCGGGGAGCAACTGGCAAAAGACTTGAAGATGTACCAAGTCACGTATGGGCCAGTCATACAGTATGTGGATGACCTTCTGTTGTTTCGTGAAACGTATCACGAATGTGCTATAGCCACACTCCACTTATTAAAGACGTTGTACTCAAAAGGATACCGTGCAAGTAAAAAGAAGGTGCAAATTTGTGAATTGGAAGTAGAATACTTGGGATTCCAAATTCGGGAAGGTACCCGCTGCCTTGGAATATCCCGTACCAGTTCAATACGAGGTCAACCTGTACCCACTTGCAAGAAAGAGCTCCGAGCGTTCCTTGGAGCTGCAGGATACTGTAGACTGTGGATTGCTAACTACGCTGTTATTGCCCAGTCCCTGTACGATAAGCTGCGGGGAAAGGAGGCAGAATCTCAGCCTTTTCAGTGGGAAACCCATGAACTGACAAGCTTACAACAACTGAAAGATGCCTTGATTGAACCACCTGCTCTAGGATTGCCAGATGTAATGAAGCCATTCCATCTATTCGTCGATGAAAAGAAAGGCATGGCCATTGGGGTATTGACTCAAACTCTAGGCTCATGGGAACGACCTGTTGCCTATCTGTCAAAAGGAATGGACAATGTTGCCAAAGGATGGCCGGGTTGTCTTCGAAGCATCGCGGCTGCATGCATACTAATTCCAGAAGCAGTCAAGTTGACATTTGGACAAACTTTGCAAGTAACAACTCCTCATACTATTCAGGGACTGCTCGAAACACATGGACCAAAGTGGATGACCAACTCACGTCTTGTAAAGTACCAAGCCTTACTATGTGAAACTCCTGAAATTCAAATACAAGACAGTAAAAACTTAAACCCAGCCACTCTAATGCCAGCACCTGAACCAGTAAGCCATGATTGTGAAGAAGTCATGGCTACAGTACACTCCAGTCGACCTGATTTAAGAGATCAGCCTTGGCAAGGCGCATGGACCTTATTTACAGATGGAAGTAGTCAGGTAAAGGATGGAGTACGAGTGGCTGGCTATGCAGTAGTAACTGAAGATGATATCATTGAAGCTGGACCCTTGCCTTCAGGAACGTCTGCACAAAAAGCTGAATTAATTGCCCTTACTCGAGCTCTTCAGTTGGCAGAAGGGAAAACTGTAAATATTTATACAGACTCTAAATATGCCTTCTTAACCATCCAAGTACACGGAGCATTGTACAAGGAACGAGGATTTCTCAATGCCGAAGGAAAACAATTGGCAAATGCGCCAGAGATCCATGAACTGTTAAGGTCCGTATGGCTACCACACAAAGTGGCCGTAATGCATTGCAAAGCACACTCTGGAAAATCTGATCCTATCGCTCGGGGAAACCAGAAAGCTGATTCTGCCGCCAAAGCAGGAGCCCAAGACCCTTATCAAACAAAAATGACCATATGTCCCCTCTTGCAGTTTCCAACTGAAGTACCCACCTACTCAGCCGAAGAAAACGACTGGGCAAAAGCTGAAAATTTCCATCAACAGAATGGGTGGTGGATCATATCAGACGGACGGATATGGATACCTGATACTATTGCGTGGACAATAGTAAGAGAAGCACACTGTCATACACACCTGGGACGTGATTCATTGGCAAAACTACTGGCAAAAACATACTATATAAACCGAATCACACAATTGACTAAACATGCAATTAATCAATGTGTTACGTGTGCAAGAAATAATCCTCGCAATGGACCTGGTCCTGCACCGGGACACGTTCTCCGGGGAACTATACCATTTCAAGTCTGTCAAATTGATTTCACCCACATGACCCCTGCACAAGGTTACAAAGCCATGCTGGTGGCAGTATGCACCTACACCGGATGGATTGAAGCTGTGCCTACGCGAACAGAAACTGCAAAGGAAGTCGTTTCCCTCTTATTGAACCAAATCTTACCACGATATGGATTACCAAGGCAGATCAACTCAGACAACGGCCCAGCTTTTACAAGCGAGGCAACTCAACACCTCACCAAAATTTTGGGCCTCAAATGGCATCTCCATTGCACATGGAGACCTCAAAGTAGCGGGACTGTTGAACGAGCTAACAGAACTTTGAAAAGTCAATTAGCCAAGCTATGTCAAGAAACAAGAACCAAATGGCCCAAAATGCTACCATTGGCATTGCTTAACATCAGATGCACTCCACGACAATCAGGACTAACCCCTTATGAAATGATGTACGCAAGACCGCCACCATTGCCCTCTTTCCCCGAATCCTTACAAGTCCAAGGGGAAATGTCACTCAGCAACCAAATGAAAGGACTCTACAATACTGTGGAAGCAATTCGCAAATATACCTGTGAGACAGAGCCACTAATCTTAATCAATCCTATCCATAAATTCCAGGTGGACGACTCTGTGTGGATCAAGGAATGGGACGAATCAGACTTCCTTAAACCTCGATGGAAGGGACCATTCACTGTGCTGTTAACCACACCCACCGCTCTCAAAGTATCCGGTTGTCCCACCTGGATCCACTGGACCCGAGTTAAACCAGCCACCGAAACTTGGCAGGTCTCCAAGACCGGTGACAGCACCCTGCGCTTTACTAGAAATACAGCAAAGGTCAACCTACTATAGAAACTAATGCAGTCACAGAAATACTAATAACCTGTTTGTTTCTTTCTTCTCTCGCAGGCATCAAAAGCATATGATCTCAATGCTCTGGAAGTGGGTTATCAGTACCCTCCTTATCATATGCCCTTCTAGCAGCGATTGGAAATGGTTCATCAGCATCATCTATATCATCATTTCTGCTCAACTATGGCTCATCTTTGCCATAATCCGAGAATCCTAGGGCTACTAATGATCCTAATAGCTATAGTATCAACATCAGTTCAATCTTCGCTCAGCCAAAACTGTACAGAATGCATCAAGCAAGTCCGCACTACAACTGAAGACGGGTACCAGTTGGTATTCACAATCATTCATCAATCTCAGCCACCACCATTATGTATAAAAAAGCCTGCTTGTGCCTTAAACACCACTCAAGGACAACAGTCTTTCCATCGATGTATCCTTAACGGCAAGCTCATCTGTCATTCGCCTACCACACCCAAGTACTACAATATAACGCTAACCACCGGATTGCCAAAAGCTTATACTTCTGACATCGTACCAGCTGGAAAAGGAATTCTATACTACATCAATTCAACAAAGGTCCTAATTGGAGGACCGCCCATTGTCTCCATTGACTTTAACGCCTGTGATGCCATCGACAAACATCCAAGTGCAGTGCATTGTGGTTCTCCAGCATGGAAGAGAGCCTACACTTTCAATCACAAATATCTCTGTCCTTATGACCGTTCCAGTAATCCCTCCCGGTGGCTACCATGTGCCGGGGACAAAGAACTTTCCGGATGGAAACTGGTCTGTGACTATACTGGAGGAGGATATTCAGGATGCCCTGGAATGGGTCGACTAAGTAAGGGAGCGGGAAACCTCATTACTCTAGAATGGCCAGTCCGGTCTGAGGGATCCCCATGGCAAGATACTTGGGGTTTTGGAATTGATGGCACAGGAGGAGATCCCATGACATACCTTACCATCACTCAGCGACGAGAAAAGCCGCTCCCTATCATTCATCAAACCACTGTGGTGGGATATCAGTCCTTCTTCGATGAAATTTCTCAAATCAATGAGGAGTTGAAAAAGCATGCTATCTCCAACCAAGCAAAAAATATGTTCATCAACTTAGCTGAGAACATAGCTTTATCTCTGAAAATACAAAATTGCTTTGTATGTGGTGGCACCAATATTGGAGAACAATGGCCATGGGAGGCCAGGGAGATTTTTCAAGCTGATTTGAACACTATGAACACATCCACCACGTATAATCGAAATCACAATCCTTATGAATGGGCTCTACAGACGGATGTCATCGGAAGACAATGTTTGTCACGGCACTTCTCCAAGTCGTACAAAGTGCCCGTCGGTAACTCACCATGCACAGGAGTTCTCACAGTTGCCAGTAACACTCAATCATGGTGGCAAACAGAAAACCAGACCATACCCACACCATTCTGGACTGAGCCTACCTTAAACGCTACGTGGAAAGAAGCTGGCCAATTAACCACGTCATTCATAGCCCCAGACGGCTATTACTTCGTATGTGGACGACGGGCTTATGAACAACTACCTCCTCAATGGTACGGTACCTGCTTCCTAGCTACTATCCGCCCTAGCTTCTTCTTGCTCCCAGTCACAGCAGGAGAAACGCTAGGGGTGCCTGTCTATAGTCCAATGAAGCCAAGTAGGCGACGAAGACATAAGGTCTCTATCGGAAACTGGTCCGATCAAGAATGGCCACCCGAACGGATTATCGAATATTATGGTCCAGGAACATGGGCAGAGGATGGCTCTTTTGGATACAGAACGCCTGTATACATGAACAACCGTATCATCAGACTTCAAGCTGTTCTCGAGTTCCTCACCAATGATTCCGCTCTAGCCCTTAACATTCTTGCCAAACAGAATACCAAATTAATTACTGCTGTATACCAGAATCGATTAGCCCTGGATTACCTCCTTGCTCAGGAAGGTGGTGTATGTGGGAAATTTAACCTTTCCAATTGTTGTTTGCAGATCGATGATAAGAGTAAAGTCATCGAAGAAATCACAGACCGTATGGTGCGGTTGGCTCATGTTCCGGTACAATCCTGGTCCGGAGCCTTGGATTGGACAGCTTCATTACCTTCCTGGCTTACATCTATTCCTGGGTTCAGGGAACTTTTATTCCCTTTATTATTTTTCTTACTATCCTGTGCACTCCTCCCTATGTGTTTCCCTCTTTTCCTCAGGAGCCTTTCGTCTATGATGGAGAAGATCGCTGATCGACGAGCAGCAGCCCAAATTATGATGCTGAACCAGTACGCTTCAATTTCTTCGCTACCCTTCAGTGATTCTTCAGACTCAGAAGATGAATCTTCAGTTTACTATGACACTAATTTTTAATTTAAAACATACGGCCACCTTGTTTGCTCAGGTGAAGTCCGGCTACAAAGGGGGGTGGAGCCAATAGGGCCCATCCGTCTCAAACCGGTGAAGACACCATCGACCTGGCTAACAATATAGGGCCCTACTCAGTATTATGGTACTAATTATTTTCTTGTCATTTCAGTTACTTCACATATGAAGGTGATACTTACGCCTTCTTACCGAAGTTGAAGTATCAAAGGGGGGAATGAAGGAGTTCAATTTTATGGACTATCGCTGTACGAAAAGATCGGAAGAACTATGTCTAATCATGCTGTAGTGAAACGCACAGCCATCTTGATTTACTAACATTTGCAACGCAAACGAACCCTAACACGTAATGACGTACTTACGCACTAACGTTTAGTGAACGTGACTCCATTTTGGATTCATATTTTGTATTGTATTAATACGAACGCCGTCGCAAATGTCTAACCCGTCAATTAAATGACGAAACAATAATCTGATCATAAGCTACACCTACTAGAGACCACGCTAGCTATTGCTTGTTCAGCAGTTTGTAAAATGATTGTTCAGCAAAACCAGAACGCATGTGCAAAAGATAAGAATTGTAAAGTGCATAAAAGTTTGCTCCTGAGGGGGCGTGGTATGCAGTTGTACTAAGCCGTTGTCTTAGCTGCATCTTGCTGGCAATAAAAGTCTATCTTTGCGGATCAGTTGTCTGGACCTCCTTACTGATTAAAACAGACGGTTACACTATTACACCTGCATATCCAGACGTAGCTGAATAGTGCAGTTAGCCACATTAATAAGCCAGAAATGTTAATTCCACCTCAGAGCACCCCCTATTTATATGAATAAATTGTATCCAGTTAATGACTTAATAAGATAAAATGTACCTGGTGAAAGGTGCCAGATATTCAAACCCTGGGCTTGTCCAGATAAAGTGCTTTGAATGTCGACCTTTTGTGTAGTGGCATATAGGTAACAAGGCAGGGGAGAAAGACTGATACTTCATGCATATCCAGCATAGCTCTCTGCTTCAGCGGCAGGGGAGAAAGTCTGATACTTCACTTTCAATGCATATCCAGCATAACTTTCTGCTTCAACGGCAGGGGGGAATGAAGAAAAGTGGATCTATATACAGACAACAACCAACAAGGACTGAATTACATAGTCTGGGTAAACAAATAAGCATGGGTGTAGCTTGCTTATTAGTTAGGGGTTACTACCCCTAACTAATTAAGCTAGATATTTCACTTAGATGCAGCTCTAACACTGCTCTCTGCATTAATGGTGGGGGTGGAAGGGAAATAGAACCAAAAGGTTACTAAGAGCCAAGAATAACAGATAAGTATGAGAAAAAAAAAGTGTGAAGCTTGCTGGGCAGACTGGTTGGGCCATTTGGTCTTTTGCCGTCATTTCTATGTTTCTATGTTTCTAAGGCTTGTGCTAATGCTGAAAAAAAACCACTCCAGGCTCAAGTTGGGGTATTACTATAACCTGACAACAGCATTTTAATGCACTATAACTGAAATGCATATTAATTGTTAAAAACGATTAAAAAGGTAAAATTTTAGCAAGTAGAAAATGAACAATTCTCTTTCAAATATTTTCTAAGCACATTTTTACTACAATGTGGCCTTGTTCTCACTGTATAATATATGTAAACCACCAGTCCACAATTTTTAATTTTTCAATTTTGATTTAATTAAAAATCAATTATATTGAAGCTTTTGAAAATTTCTACAAAATATGCTACTGAATTATCAATAGGTTTTACCTGCACTCAGTGCACTGAATGCAGGTTAATGGGCTTTTGAAAATTGCTACAACAATATGTTATATTTACATTGCTACAACAATGTTATATTTACAATTTCCTTTGAAAATTACCCTATTTATCTTCTTTTTTTCAGTGCTATCTTGGCAGATGACTTGGTTTGGGTTAGCTGATGAACAATTTGGGTAGGTGGGCTTTGGGCTATTACCACTAATCACTTCTATAGCACTACGTGCTGCGCACAGCACAGTACAAACATACATAAGAAACAGTCTCTTCTTAGTAGAGCTTATAATTTAATCAGGACAAAAATACAAGGTGAAAGAGACTTTGGGAATTTCTTTTCTTTTCTTTCTTTTTTTTTTTTTTTTTTTTAAGAAAAATTGGTTAAAAATTAATAAGGCTGTAAGGGGGGATAACAGGGGCAGCTTCAAGGTAGCAGATGAGTATCCAGGATTTCTGGGTAGAATGAGTGCTTACTTTTGCTGTGGTTTCTTCCCGTTTAGCACAACATGCAGAGTTAAGACTCCAAGAGATGGTCTCCTACAGTGATTTGTACTCCTCAGAAGTGCTGCGCTGTCCGTGCTGAGGTAGGGAATGTATATGGGCTGATAAGGAGGAGGAGTTGCCATGACAGCAGCTTTATAAATAGCACCGAAAAGAGTTGCATGTCTCTTCCACATTCACATTCCGCAAGGGTATTGTTACAATATTTTTCTCTATGATTTCATTTTAATATGGATTGTTAGTCTACTTTCTAGAAGTTTCATCACATCTTTGGACTGTTGGTAACTGGGCGGCAAAGGCCAGTGTATATATGCAATAGCCTGTATTGTCTCGTGGGAAATCATCCAAGAACTAGGCGCCATGCTGGTAAGGGGTGGTCATTAGAGAATGACCCAGCTCTGAGTCCATCTGGCTGAACAGAAAGTTCCTCATTTCTTGGGGTCATATATCTGGGAGATGATGCTGAGGATCCCCAGTTCATGTAGTGGCTCTCAAAGTCTACAGAAAATAATGGTGGAGGAAGGAGAGTATCCTTGGCTAGTGCAAACTATCCAACCAGTCCACAAAAATTTAAATCCCCTGAAAGGTAAATTGTTTAAAGGAGGAAAAAGATTGCGTAACTCGTTACAAAATTGATCAACAGATTTCTTCAAATCTTATTGTGTAGAGAAGTGGTTCTCAACTTTTTTCCCTTCGTGACATACCTGACGGACAATGCTCACATGTGCGACATATGGCTCATTACAATTCATGGTGGAAATAAGAAATAAAGGCCCAGTATTATTTTTATTAAGAATGACACAAGGGAACTCTGAATAGAAATTACATAAATAGAAAACTTTCCATACCAAACAGCATCAACTTCCAGCACTCAAACAGTAACCACCATACCTAAGAAAAGGCAATACTGAAAATATTACACCAGGCCCTAAAACACCAATACACCTCCTATTAGGAAAACGGAACAAGCCAGGCTGCTATCGATCCCTACACAGAAATTATACACCACAGAATACCTCACGTCAGTCATATGTGCCAGACAGCGCCAACAAAGCTGTATAAAATTATTTGTTGATACATAGGAATTACTTCACATTCATATTATACGCTGGCTGAAATTAATATTGTTCTTTCTCCTAACATCTACTGGACTATGATGTGGAGACATAATAATTCCCGGTTAAAGAATAAACAATGTATCTCATATCTAAAGACAGAGTGTACTGGTACCTTAGGATCAATGATTCTGGAGATGTGGCAGATAATGTGGTGTGGGATGTGGGAAAGGCAAGCCTTAGAGGTGTTTTAATAACATGTGCTTCCAGACAGTTGGAAGTTAGGAAAGCTGCACACAAAATTGAATCATGCAGGACATACTGACAGCTAGAGGTGAGCTGGTTTGCGGTGCACAGAAGAGAATATGCAGTAAATATGCCCCCCCCCCCCAGAAAAAAAAAAAAAGATTATAAGAAAATGAAGAGGTTGAACAGAATTCTTGCATGAGAAAGAAAAGCATTGCAAGCAGAGGGATAAGGATGGAGAAAGGAGAACATCATTTTCCCCAGGGCAGACCTTTATCTTGCAGATGTAGATGCCACCTTGTGGCTCATTGTTATATTTCACTGATTTCTACTTCATGCGCCTGTTGTTACTTTAACCCTGGGGTTATTGCTGTTCATTAGCAGCCTTTGCAACATATGAAACACTTTAATGAACTTAGAGGTTTTTGCACATCCCATTTCATTGCTAGCATAGGTGTAGGGTAACTGCTTAAGTTGGTATTGCACCAGAAAATTTGCTGCTGCCATTTGTCTTAGACAAAAATTAACCATATGCTAATTATTTAAACGAGGGGGATAATGAATTTCTAATCTTCCTTATTACAGACAGCCCAAGATGAGACTGTGGACTTCAGGGAGATGAGTGAGGCAGGATTGGGAGAAGAAAATGCTATAGCAGGAGTAGGCAAACTATGGTCTGAAAGCCAAAGCAGGTCCATGGGAATATTTAATCCAGGCCGCTTGTCATCACCGGCCCGATAGTGCATTCGTCATAAAAAGTGGATGGTGTGGGCATTTCCTGATGACTTCCACAGGGACGCACATGACGCTACAGCAGCTGCTACTGAAAATTAAAAGCTGGCAAATAAACGCCAGAAGATTTGTACAATGTACAAATCAACTCTTCTTGGTATACTTTTCATCACTTATAAGGGCTATAATTCTTTACTGATGTCAATTTTACTATGAATACCTCTGAATGTGTCTGTAACAACACCTCCCCTAATCCCAACCCACCTCTCGAAAACTCACCCCTATTCAAAGTGCCTCTCTAGACTGGTATATATAGAGGGACTCTGTACAGAAGTTCTCTTTCTCTCTCCCTCCTTCCTCATGAGGAGCATGGCCATTTTTGCGTGAGCAATGCTTTTAAAATCTACCTCTTAGGGAATAGCCACTGCTATTACTATTTAATGTTTGGGTACTTGCCAGGCACTTATAAGCCTGGATTAGTCACTGTTGGAAACAGGATGCTGGCTTGATGGACCCTTGGTCTGACCAAGTATGGCAACTTCTTATGTTCTTACTTCCTACCCTTTTCCTCTTACTTCCCTCTCCCACCTCACTCATAACCCCTTTCCTTTCCTCTTACTGCACATCTCCACTTCCTTCGTTCACATCCATTTCCCTTCTCCCCCATTCCCTCTCTCTCAATCACTTTCCTCCCCTGTCATTCACTTACACCTTCCCACTCACTCGTCCCCTCCCCTTTCACTTACTCACTGACCCCTCTCCAATCCCATCCCCTCTCTCCACACACACAAACACACACACACACATATTCTCATTCTCTCTCTCTCACTCCTTCCCTTCTCTTCCCTCACATACCACCCATCCACTAGGTCTTCCACCCCGCAGGCGTGTCACCATCCCAATATCCCAGGGGGTCTTCTTCCTTCCGGCAGGGTGGGAACCCCATGGGAAGCTCATTTGGCTGAGCCACTGTCACAGCACCTGAGATCTTCTTTCTGCCTGCACCTGAGATAAAGTTAGATGGGCCAGGAATTGGGTGGTTCATCCCGTTCCAAAGCCTAAATAATGTTGCTAACTCCAGCTTGAAGAAAGTCATTAGATCTATTGTGAAAAGTCTCCAGATTGGGACTGGCTAATTAAAGGCACTATAACATTATCATGCAAAGTTCCTGCCCTTGTTCCCAGCCCTAACCCAGCCTTCTGCAGCCATTTTTAAACATCCTTCTCTCTCTTCAAGCACTCACTATCTCTATTTACTTTGTCAATGGCCCATTGCACTGTCCTTCTCTGAGAATAGCCCAGCCAGCTCACATAGAGGCCTGACTAGCAGGGCACCAGGACTTCCCCTGACTCCCAGCAGCACAGCTGAAAAAAAAATACTGATGATAAAATTCAACCCTCTCCTTGTCTTCTGTTCTCCTGCTGCTGTCAGTTTCTCATAAGGTAAAAATAAAGTTGCAGCTCCTCTTTTGTTTATTTGGCTGGCTGTCATTTGTTATTTCTCCTTCCAGCAGAGAGAGAGCTCGATCCTGACATCATGAGAGTCATTGGGGTGGGGGGGAGGGATGGAGAGGGGAGGAAACTGAACCAGCCTAGCCTGTTCTGAGGACAGAGGGGGGGCTGGAGCAGCAAGCACAGCAGGCTAGCCAGAGGAGGCCCCCACTCTCCTGCAGCACTCTAGCCAGAGGAGGTCTCACTCTCTTGTACTTTCCTGCCCCACTCTAGCCAGAGGAGGTCTCACTCTCTTGTACTTTCCTGCCCCACTCTAGTCAGTGGAGGTCTCACTCTCTTGTACTTTCCTGCCCCACTCTAGTCAGAGGAGGTCTCACTCTCTTGTACTTTCCTGCCCCACTCTAGCCAGAGGAGGTCTCACTCTCTTGTACTTTCCTGGTCCACTCTAGTCAGAGGAGGTCTCACTCTCTTGTACTTTCCTGCCCCACTCTAGCCAGAGGAGGTCTCACTCTCTTGTACTTTCCTGCCCCACTCTAGTCAGAGGAGGTCTCACTCTCTTGTACTTTCCTGCCCCACTCTAGTCAGTGGAGGTCTCACTCTCTTGTACTTTCCTGCCCCACTCTAGTCAGTGGAGGTCTCACTCTCTTGTACTTTCCTGCCCCACTCTAGCCAGAGGAGGTCTCACTCTCTTGTACTTTCCTGCCCCACTCTAGTCAGAGGAGGTCTCACTCTCTTGTACTTTCCTGCCCCACTCTAGTCAGAGGAGGTCTCACTCTCTTGTACTTTCCTGCCCCACTCTAGCCAGAGGAGGTCTCACTCTCTTGTACTTTCCTGGTCCACTCTAGTCAGAGGAGGTCTCACTCTCTTGTACTTTCCTGCCCCACACTAGTCAGAGGAGGTCTCACTCTCTTGTACTTTCCTGCCCCACTCTAGCCAGAGGAGGTCTCACTCTCTTGTACTTTCCTGCCCCACTCTAGTCAGAGGAGGTCTCACTCTCTTGTACATTCCTGCCCCACTCTAGCCAGAGAAGGTCTCACTCTCTTGTACTTTCCTGCCCCACTCTAGCCAGAGGAGGCCCCCACTCTCCTGCAGCACTCTAGCCAGAGGAGGTCTCACTCTCTTGTACTTTCCTGCCCCACTCTAGTCAGAGGAGGTCTCACTCTCTTGTACTTTCCTGCCCCACTCTAGTCAGAGGAGGTCTCACTCTCTTGTACTTTCCTGCCCCACTCTAGCCAGAGGAGGTCTCACTCTCTTGTACTTTCCTGCCCCACTCTAGTCAGTGGAGGTCTCACTCTCTTGTACTTTCCTGCCCCACTCTAGCCAGAGGAGGTCTCACTCTCTTGTACTTTCCTGCCCCACTCTAGCCAGAGGAAGTCTCACTCTCTTGTACTTTCCTGCCCCACACTAGCCAGAGGAGGTCTCACTCTCTTGTACTTTCCTGCCCCACTCTAGTCAGAGGAGGTCTCACTCTCTTGTACTTTCCTGGTCCACTCTAGTCAGAGGAGGTCTCACTCTCTTGTACTTTCCTGCCCCACTCTAGCCAGAGGAGGTCTCACTCTCTTGTACTTTCCTGCCCCACTCTAGCCAGAGGAGGTCTCACTCTCTTGTACTTTCCTGCCCCACTCTAGTCAGAGGAGGTCTCACTCTCTTGTACTTTCCTGCCCCACTCTAGTCAGAGGAGGTCTCACTCTCTTGTACTTTCCTGCCCCACTCTAGTCAGAGGAGGTCTCACTCTCTTGTACTTTCCTGCCCCACTCTAGCCAGAGGAGGTCTCACTCTCTTGTACTTTCCTGCCCCACTCTAGCCAGAGGAGGTCTCACTCTCTTTTACTTTCCTGCCCCACTCTAGTCAGAGGAGGTCTCACTCTCTTGTACTTTCCTGCCCCACTCTAGTCAGAGGAGGTCTCACTCTCTTGTACTTTCCTGGTCCACACTAGTCAGAGGAGGTCTCACTCTCTTGTACTTTCCTGGTCCACTCTAGTCAGAGGAGGTCTCACTCTCTTGTACTTTCCTGCCCCACTCTAGTCAGAGGAGGTCTCACTCTCTTTTACTTTCCTGCCCCACTCTAGCCAGAGGAGGTCTCACTCTCTTGTACTTTCCTGCCCCACTCTAGTCAGAGGAGGTCTCACTCTCTTGTACTTTCCTGCCCCACTCTAGCCAGAGGAGGTCTCACTCTCTTGTACTTTCCTGCCCCACTCTAGTCAGTGGAGGTCTCACTCTCTTGTACTTTCCTGCCCCACTCTAGCCAGAGGAGGTCTCACTCTCTTGTACTTTCCTGCCCCACTCTAGTCAGAGGAGGTCTCACTCTCTTGTACTTTCCTGCCCCACTCTAGTCAGTGGAGGTCTCACTCTCTTGTACTTTCCTGCCCCACTCTAGTCAGAGGAGGTATCACTCTCTTGTACTTTCCTGCCCCACTCTAGTCAGAGGAGGTCTCACTCTCTTGCTTCCAGATATGCTCAGTTAGTAGGGAACCCGATGGATATTTTACAGCTATGAGAAAGGCACAAGGCTTGCTCATGTAGGAGAAGGGGGAGGGGAGGAGTTGTTGCCAGCGGCGACCCAAATATGAGGTTGCCATGGCCCCTGCAGCCCTCATTCCAATGCCTATGATAATAGCAACACAGAAAGACACAACCTGTTACAAACTTTGCAAAAGAAGCATCAAGCAGTTTTAAAAATACCTTAGCATCTACAAACATAATTCAGATTTAACTTATTCTTTTCTTGACTACCCACCACCCTAGAAATATATATTAGCAACCAGCTCAGACCTGCCACAATCCTTCCCAGCCCAGCTGTACTCCCTACAATGCTTACACAATCCTACACAGCATAGCAAACCCCCATTATCCAATTTATACCTCCCACAGCCTTTACCCCAATGATCAGAAACCCTGGGAGGGGTCATAGCCCTACCACTACCCTATCATTTCATCAGCCTCAACCTAGTCTGGTTTTCAGGATATCCACAATGAATAGGTAAGGGATAGATCTGCACACAATGGAAGCAGAGCATGCAAATCTATCTCACATACATTCCTTGTAGATATCCTGAAACTCACACTAGTTGAATGTGTCCTGAGGGCTGGGTTGAGAAGCACTGCTTCAGTTACACCTTTGTAATTATTTGTTTGGATTCAGCTCAGACCTTTTCAAGAATAGCTGAAGGCGAATTACATTCAGGTACAGATTTTGTACCGGAGGTAATGTAAGGGGAAGTCACAAGTGCTGTTGGATTTGAAGCCCAGCTTATCTGGTTCTCAGCCCATTGCTCTAACCACTAAACTACTCCTCCAATTACCCTGCATTTCAGTGCCTAAAAATAGGGTGCTGCAGGATTGGATTTAGCCTAGTGAAAAACCTAGGCCCCTAAATCTCGGCAAATGGCATTCACAATTCTCAGTTTTAGGTGCCTAAATTTCCAATCAAAGGTTTAGAAGCCTAAGTGAAGTTCTTAAGCATTTTGTTCAAATTGAGCACTGAGATGTTCTCTTTGGAATGAATTTCTCTGAATGCTTCAAGAAAGAGGGAGGGCACTTTTCAGAAGCCATTCGTCTGCTTAAATTTTGGGAAGGGATGAAAATTTTCTCAGGGATGAATGCAAGGAGGAGGTTGGGGGCTCCAGGTGTGCGCTTATGTCAGGGGAGAGAAACAAAGAGTTGCAAATCTACACTATTTTATTTATTTCTATTATAGATTTATAAAATTGCCCCTTCAATGTGGGCTTGAGGCAAATGCAAAAAACATTCATCAATACAAGCAGCATAAACATAAAACCTGCATCAAAAGAAAACAATACCATAGCTAGAGGCTGATGCAATACAGTCTGCTCAGCCGCCCAAAGTTGGGGGGGGGGGATTTAGGTAGGGCCGGGGGGTGGGTTAGGTAGGGGAAGGGAGGGGAAGGTGGGGGGACGCGGAAGGAAAGTTCCCTCAGAGGCCGCTCCGATTTCGGAGCGGCCTCTGAGGGAACGGAGGCAGGCTGCGTGGCTCAGCGCACGCAGGCTGCCGATTTTGCGCAGCCTTGCGTGCACCGACCCTGGATTTTATACGATACACATGGCTACGCGCATATCTTATAAAATCCGGCGTACTTTTTAAAGATCTACCTCATAATGCTTGATGTGAAGGGAAAAGTGCAGAAAAAGCCAGTAAAATTCTGCTGGTACTTTTGCCTGAGGCAGTTTTCAGTGGGAAAGTGTGCTCGTACCTTCCCACACAAATCAAGCAGGCAGTTCTCAGGAACTCGTTTGCAAGCGTATATAGAAATAAGGGGCAAGAAGCAGTTATAGGTGAGACCATTTAATTATTGCCCTAACTCATACATGTGTGCGGAGGTTTCCAGGGTTAGTCATAGGTATATTGAGTCAGAGTAATAATAGGTCTCACCTACGACTTGCATGTTGACCCTTTTTTCTGCTGATTGAAGTGGACCGGCATCAAGCAGAAGACTTTGCAAAAACAGAGTTTTAGTTTTCACATATCCCTATTCTGGACAGCAGTGTTACATAATGTAGGGCCATGCAAGAAATTAAATTAGTGCCGATTCTGAGACCAGCACCATACTGAAGTCACTTTGATGGGTCAGGAGCCTGTGGGTTGCAAGATCCCCACGGAAGTGTTAAGTCAGGGAGGTTCTAGGCCCTATTTCATTTAAGGGGGGTAGGAAAGCGGGTCAGATTGGTCTGAGGAGGCCTTGGTAGAGGTCCTGGAGAGCACCGGCAGAGATTTTATTTTTTTCCCCATTTTTTATTTCCTTTCAGCAAATGAACTGAGCTGAAATAAACATTAAAGCAAACTGAAAAATGACCCTGCCAAAAAAAAAAAACAACAAAAAAATTAACTTTTTGGGTATGCACATCCCCAGTAAGTAGCTTTCTCTTTGCCATTCACATGACAGCGTAACATATTCATCTTATTACAGATTTGCTGTGGATATTAAGCTGGTTTCTGAGAGCAAAGAAAAATGATTCTTATATTCTAACTAGTAGCTTCTTCTTTCCTACTTAAAATGAAAAATGTATGAAGTTCTTATCACAGCTCTTCATCAATCAACATGCAAGGTTTAAATGTTAAAACACCTCTGTGCTGCACTAATATAATATATTGATTGGCCATTCTCAGATAAGTTGTGAATAAAAACTTATAACATTAAGGTTCTGTGGGCATCTAATGTAAGAAGAGAATGAAACAGTGATCAATCATTTTGAAATATTATCGATTACTGTTTTCTTTTTCTTCCTTTATAGACATCCCCTTTTTGGACAGCAGGATGCAAGTGAGCTCGTCAGATTAATACCGTAGAAATGAAATGCTGTTGGATAATGACCAGGGTTTGCCTTAAATCTCCTGGCTGCAAAACAAAACACTTCCAATGGTTGGGTTTCTATTGATCTAGCTGGTCAATTTTATCTCTGCTGACCTTTTCAAAAACATAAGCATTAATAATGAATGATATTATTCAGAAAGCACAAAAGCTAATTCTCTCTGGATTACACAGACGTTACTGTAATATACTGTAGGAACCGTTAAGCTCCTCATGCAGACCTCAGAAAACAATTGCAGAACTTGTTATGGTTCTTTCTCCCCAAAAGGACTTTTCCTTGTTACCACTCTTCCTCTCTGCCATCCAGGGCCACTGTCTGAATGACTCTTTGGACGATTTCTCTTTTGAACACATCAAGAGAAATATTGCTCATGTTTTTCATATATAAGATGACATGTGATATCATTCCAGTATATCAATAAAGATTAATGTAAGCATTTTCCCTCCCCAACTTCCACCACTCGTGTTACCTGCCCTGATTTCATTAGAAAAGTACCCAAGCATCTGCACCCTCTGCCCTATTATATGCAAACACATTTGGTGCCACTGCCCTGTACTATGTTTGTAATATTTGTTCTGTTGTAACTCGCTTTGCGCTTTCTCGATGGAAAAACTTGAAGTAAATGAACGAGGATGATTGAAATTTGAAGAGACATCATTCCATGGTTCACCTCTATATCATCACAGAACTTTCCTCAAAGAGCACAAATTTCTCTCACAGCTGTAAGATGGAGGTCAAGATTTGTAATCTTAGCTAAGTGTGCTCCCCCCCACACTGCCACATGTTAAGCAGCAGCTAAGATATGTCTATTAACCATTAAAATACTCAAACTTGATTCATCCAATCTTCTGCCATATGCACCACTTTTTAAATTTATTTGGGATTTAGCTCTTGCCTTTTCATTGGTAGCTCCAGGTGAGGCAATGGTGGCTGAAATGACTTGTTCACAGTCCCAAGGAGCGGCAGCAGGACTATAACCCTGGCTTTTTTTTTGTCCTCAGCCCACTGCACTAACCAGTGGTTTTCTCCTCCATGCAGCTATATAAATATTTTTTATTTTAGGAAATATTTCAAATGTCTACATATTAAGACACAACAAACACTCTGCTTCAATTAAAGGGGTGATGTCTGATAATGGGCATCAAAATACAAACTATTATTCTCTGTTCACATCTCAGAGATTCTGATAATTTCCTGATACCTCATTTAATTGAAATTCAAAATTACAATGAAATCGGAGTACATAGGCAGCTATATCATGTTCCAAAAACCTCACACTCCCATAATGCATGGCAAATGATATGATAGAGCCCACATGTAGCCCATCCATCATCAGCAATGGAGAGAACAGCAGATTTCAGCATGTTGCCACCTTCACTGTAAATAATGGCAAATTGGCAATCTCACAAGAAGCCACATGCAATCACAGAGAAAACCATGTGCAACATCACAGGACACTGCATGAAATCACACAAGAAACCACATGCAACCTGACAGGAAATCATGTGCAATCACACTGGAAACCATGTGCAACATCATAGGAAACCATGATCAACCTCACAGGAAACTGTGTGCATCGGTTAAGCATCATGCTGTAATCATTATTATTATTCTTGTGTTCCTTCCTTCTCTCTCCACCCCCTTCTTTTTCTCCCTAGCTCTAGTTACCCTCTCTTTACGATAATTATCGCATAAGTATATAATTTTTTGTAACCATTGTCATTTAGTTGTTTATTCCTTCCACTCCCAACCTCTCTTATCTTCTTAGCGCTGGTAACCCTTTTCCCAGTTTATCTCGTCCCTGCTTAAAGATTAAGTTAACGTTATTACCCCCTTGTTCTATGTAACTCACACATGTTCGATGTAAACCGATGTGATATGACTTTTTCATGAACATCGGTATAGAAAAGAATGACATAAATACATAAATAAATAAATAAATAAACCACATGCAACCTCACAGAAAACCACATGTAACCTCACAGGAAACTATATGCAATCACACAAGAAATCATATGCAGCCGCACAGGAAACCAACGTGCAACTTCACAGGAAACCGTGTCCACCCCCCTTAGGAAACTGCATAAAATCACACAAAAAACACATGTAACCTCACAGGAAACTGTGTGCAATCCACAGGAAACCACATGCATTCTCACAAAAAACCTTGTGTAATCACCCGGGGAAATGCAAGTAACCTCGCAGGAAACCATGTGCAATCACACAGGAAACTGCATGAAATCACACAAGAAATCACATGCAACCTCACAGGAAGCTGCGTATGACCTCATAGGAAACCATGTGTAACCTCACAGGAAATTATGTGCAATCACACAGGAAGCCATGGCAACCTTACAGGAAACTGCATAAAATCACACAAGAAACCACATGGAACCTCTCAGGAAACTGTGTGCAACCACTAGTGATAGGGACAGAGAGCTGTATTTCCTGGCATTCATCAGGCTTTAAATTGCTCCTACTAGCCTCTGACATATCTACCCAGGTCCTTACCATCCCATTGAAGAGATGCTCGGCAGGAAGATAAAAATGTTCTTGTGCTTAAACACAATGATTTTCTTGTCCATACTTCATGATGCATATAAACCTGCTGCAGGGTGATAAACTTTCACACACACAGCAAAGACCATAAAGGTTTAATTATTTCCAAGGGGACAGAAAATCTCTTGGAGCAGCTTTTGTTCTTGAATGCAAGACATAGCTATAGACAATCAGTATCTGTCGGGATCATTCTACATAGGTTTATTTTACTTAATATATTTGATTCTGCTCATTCAACTACACTATGCCCGTCCCAGTCACAAGCATCTTTAGCAACATCATTGCTAGGCAACAGATGCATATGAATTGCTTGTATTACTATTTTGGGTGCAGTTTGACGATGACACCTGTCCTGCTGGCAGCCGGAAAATGCATGGTTACTGTGGCTTCCCAAGGAAGACTCCTCCAGATTTTAAGAGCAGATGCCAAGCCATCCTGCTCCAATCTGTTTCCAGGACACCTGCACTTCCAGACTCAATCACTAACCGAGTGAGTGCAATAAGAGATTAACATGTATCCTGCAACTTAGTACATCGCCTTGTTCACTGTAAGGGACTCTTTATAGGGCTTTTCTCAAATTTGATTAATGATCAGCGCTGAGCTGTAGAATCCTAAACCCTGAACTCTGTCCCAAATAAGAAGATCAAAGGGCAGCTCCTCATCCTTCCTGTGTGCTCGCTGGCCTGATGCAGGTGCCCTCCAGCTTTTGCTTTCCATAGGAAGAACATATGCAGCTTCCCAGTCCCTAAACATAAAGCTGATTTCCCTTTAACAAAAGTGCAAAACAATTTAGAGGCAAACAAGGATTGAGCCTGGGCAGTTTTCGAGTCTCTGAAAACCTGACAAGTTGCTAAAGATCCTTTTCCTCATGAACTGCCACTGAATGGCAAGGCAAAAGGCAGCTATAAATCAGCACAAAATACCAACGCCATGTCTCCTCACCAACACCAAGATCCTCTTCTAGTCCTTCCACAGCCCCCAAAATACCTGAGAAAATGTAGCAGGCCAGGGAGGGAGAGAGCTTACAATCACAACCCCCATGGCTGCCTCTTCTCTCTCACTCCCTCCCCTCAAATGCTTCTGGTTTTAACAAGGAAGCGGGCCAGGCAGAGCCGTTGCTACCCTGAAAGTGGATAACAAGATGGAAAGAATGAAGGAGAGTAAGTGGCACTGAAAAGGGTGGAAAGGAGGGATAAAGGGAGGAGCGAGGGAGTAGAAGGTAGGTTGTGAAGCAAAAGGCGAGAATGAAAATGTGGGGTGAGATAAGGGGGAGGGATGGACGTGAAGTGAAGAGGCATGACAGACTAAAGTAAAAAAGCAGGCAAGGGTGATGCAAAGAAACGAAGAAAAAGACAGGAATGAATGTCAGAAAAGGGTGGAGGGGAGGGAAATAGTTAGAAAGAAAGAGGCAGATAGAGAACCAGGACAATAAATCAGAAATGACAGCAAAGGGGATATTGAGATTAGAATACAAAAAATCTAGACTGACAACAAAAGTTTTAAGCACCATGTTCAGCTCTGTTACCAAATCTACAAAAATATATTGACAAGGTAGAGGCAATTCAAAGGAAGCCCTTCAACAGGGTACAGGGCCTGCTCTGTACGCGACACACAAGATACGATACAGGAATTCAAATATCAAGCTGGCTTTAATAAAGTACGGAAGATATTGTACACAGAATGCCAATCTCAAGGGTCATCATATGAAGCTGAAGGGAGGAATACTCACATGGAATGTGGGAAAATACTATATCACTGAGAGGGTGGTGGCCACCTGGAACAGAGCAAAATCAGCAGCGGAAGTCAAGCATGCATGGGACAGACACAAAGAGACTAGGCTGGCATGGGAGGGTGAAGAATTCAGTTTCAGAGCACACTGAAAATATTAATGTGCAGTGTGCACTAAATTCAAAGAATGCACATTAAATCAACGTCGGAGGGGCGAGTAAAAGATGCTGTCAAATAAATACATACATAAATAAATAGAAATAGTGCCCACTAAATTAATTTAATGCACACCAGGGGGCATAGCTCTGAGGGGCCTTGGGGGCCTCTCACATTTGGCTCAGGCACTCTCCTCTAGCAGTGGGATCATGTCACATCTGATTCAGCCCATAAAGGTTCAGCAATTAGAGAGTCTGGAGGCACTGGAATCACTGCCAGCCTATGAACCTCTGTGCCTTTAAAAAAAAGGCTATCTTGAACAAGGAAACAACACTGTCCTTGAGCTAGTCCTGTAATGATTTGAAGCCATCAGGGCAGGTAATTATCCCCCCTTCTTTCAGCACCTTTAAAGTTTAGGAATGCCTACCTGGTTGGAAGCCTGATTACCTAACTGCTGTAATCCTGAGAGATTAACACTTCCATAAAGTAAGTGCTATAACCACAGAGGGAAAGCAAGATGGCCAGGGCAAGGAGGGAATGAAAACTGAAAAGAAAGAAGATGTAGAGTTTTGCCAGAAATTAATATGTTTTGTAGCCCCTGCCATGAAAACCCACATAGGATGAGGTAAGGGATGGAAAAAATTGACATGAATTTTATGGCTGCACAGCCCTAGATCACAGCCTAAACAGGAGCAGACTGGGTGGACCGATCAGTCCTTTGCTGTCAATATCTTCTGTGTGCATTAGACAACTTTTGAGCATTTAGAAGTTCAAATGTATTTACAAGAAATATAATAACATTTGAAATTTAGGTGCAGTCATTATCATATCGCCCTGCTATTCTCTTTTAAGCATTAGTAACATGCACTATTTGGAGTGGAGTAGGCTAATGGTCCTAGCAGCAGGCTGCAAGCCAGGGAAGCTTCTCTAATGTTCCTTGCAACGCTGGGCAAGTCACTTCTTCCTCCATTTCCTAAGATACAAACTTAGGGCCCTATTTACTATGGGATAGATTTTAAAAGGTGCGCACACATGTCCATGTGCACGTCCGTGGGCCACGCACATGTGCGGGGGGTGCACGCGGGGTGGGGGATTTTAGTAAATTACACACAGCGACAAAATTGGGCCTTCCGCCATTTCCTCTCAGTTCGCTTCAATTAAGGAGCGGACTGAGAGGGAACGTCCCTACCTAAACTCCCTCACTCTTCCCCTCTCCTCCCCACCCTCTAAACTCGTCCCAGAAACTTACATTTTTTTTTTTGTTTTACTACTTACTGCTCCCCTGGAGCCAAAGTAGTTTGCATGTGCTGGCCGACTGCCGGCACACGCTTTCTTGGGACAGCGGCTAATGTCAGCTGTCCTGGCTGGCCTCTGACCTGCCCTGCCCCTCTCCACCCAGACCATGCCCCTGATGCACCCCTTTTTCAGGGCCCGGCAACTGTGCATGTATTAGCACTTACGCGCATGGCCAAGCCCTTTTGGAAATGCTCGCGGTGCGTGCCGGGCCTAGCCACGCACGTAAGTGCCGATATTTGTGCACGTGGCCCTTTTAAAATCCATCTGTAAGCTTTTTTCCCATAGACAAAAAATGGGAGAAAACCTTTTGTAAATGTTCCTTTTAGATTGTAAATCCTCTGGTAATAAGGAAATTCCTCCTGCACCTGCATGCAATCCGCTTTGAAGAGTCATGAAAGGTGGAATATAAATTTTGAAAAGTTTTTATAATGTATTCTTACACAGCTTTACCAGTTTTATCTCAAGGTGCTTTCTAGTACTTTTTCAGGTATGATAAGTCCCTTCCCAAATGAGCTTACAATTTAAGTGAGTACTTATTTATGTATTTATTTATTTGTTTATTTTGAACTTTTCTATACCGACATTCATGTAGAAAGTAACATATCAAATCGGTTTACAGTGTAAAACAATATTTGCACAAGGCATTACATAGAACAAGGGTGACATAGAACTGGGAGAACAGGGGAAAACTAGTTAGCAACTCTTAACATGAGAATTAGCAACTATTAAAGTGAGTGACAATGGGGAGCGGGGTGTCAATTAAGCACAAAGGAAAGAAAAAAAATGAAATCAGCATGAAAGCAAATTAAATAAATATAAATATATATAACTACAATTATAAGTCTGAGCGAGGTGGTATGATGTTATGTCCAGACCGGGACCAAACTGAAAGAAGTCCAGGGCAATAGGGAGCATGTAATCTGTCAAGTGTGTAAACATAATCATATGGAGGGACGAGGAAGAGCAT
This sequence comes from Rhinatrema bivittatum, assembly GCF_901001135.1. NCBI lineage: Eukaryota > Metazoa > Chordata > Amphibia > Gymnophiona > Rhinatrematidae > Rhinatrema > Rhinatrema bivittatum. The sequence goes on from NC_042619.1 coordinate 200,721,820, forward strand.
TCCTGAGTTGGTGGAGTGTTCTTAAAGTTATGGATAAGCCTGTTTGAATAGCCAGGTTTTTTCTGAAAGTGAGAGGGCAAGGTTCTTGCCGGAGATCTGGGGGAAGAGCATTCCATGGTGAAGGCCCAGTGGTGGATAAGGCACGTTTCCTTAAAGCTGACTTAACTGGAGGGGCATAGAGAGTGCCTTTGTATGCAGATCTAATCAGTCTGGAGGATTCATGGAGACGAAGAGGTAAGATCAACTCAAGCGGTGTTAGATTGTGCGTAGCTTTGTAAATTATCATAAGGACTTTGTAGAGAATTCTAAATTTGATGGGAAGCCAATGTAGGTTGCGAAGTATGGGAGTGATGTGCTCTCTTCTGTTAGTGTTAGACAGGATCCTAGCGGCAGAGTTCTGTACCATCTGTAAGGGTCTGATAGTGTTAAATGAAAGACCTAGAAGGAGTTGCAGTAGTCGATTTTTGAAAAAATGATTGATTGTAGCACCGTGGTAGTCATGGAAATAGAGAAGGGGTTTCAACTTTTTCAGTACTTGTAGTTTGAAGAAACAGTCTTTTGTGGTAGTATTGATAATTTTTTTTTAGGTTGAACTGATTATCAAGAATAACGCCGAGGTCTCTGACATGCGGAGAGATATTTACTTGAGAAGTGATTGGTATGTTGTTTAGACCATGAATGTCATCATGAGAGATGATAAGGATCTCCGTCTTGTTAGTGTTTAGGACTAGGTTAATGCTGGTGAGAAGGTGATTGATGGATTGAAGGCAATCGTTCCAGAAGCTGAGGGTTTTGGAGATGGAGTCCTTGATAGAGATTAGTACCTGCACGTCGTCCGCGTAGATGTAGTGGGTTAGTTTAAGATTAGAAAAGAGTTGGCATAGCGGAAGGAGGTAAATGTTGAAGAGTGTTGGAGATAGAGAGGAACCTTGTGGGACTCCCAGGGAGGCGCTGACAGGATGAGATTCTTTATTATTAATTTTGACCTTATAGCGTCTATTATTAAGGAAAGACTTGAACCATCTGTGAGCCGTACCAGTAATACCGTGAGACGATCTAGTAGTATTGTGTGGTTTACTGTGTCAAATGCTGCGGATAAATCAAGAACAGCGAGAAGGTATGATTGAAGCAACAGGAGATAAAATGACTTGCCTAAGGTCACAAGAAGTGTCAATAGGGGCAGTGGGATTTGAGCTCTAGTTTACAGCCCTTTGCTCTAACCCAGGGTTTCTCAACAGATATCCACAATGAGTATGCATGAGGTAGATTTGCATGCACTGCCTCCATTCTATATGAAAATCTATCTCCTGCATATTCATTATGGATATCCTGAAAATCTGATTGGCTAAAAATGTCACGAGGATTGGGATCAGAACCTATGCTCTAACCACTAGGCCATCCCTTCTCCTTTAGAGTTTTGGTATATTTTTTGCAGATTGCTCCTTTCTCTTTAATCACTTCCATGCCCAGTAAGCCTACCCAAAAGTCAACATCTCAAACTTGGACTGTTTGAAAACAGTCAATTTTAAGTCAATTTTACCAGGATAAGAAGGCCTGCTTAAAAAGTGATTTCCTTGGAATAATTCTAAAGTTCAGATGTGATTCTTGACATGAATGCTTTTAGTTACATTGAAAAGGGACACTCAGGAGGCAAGTTTAAATCCAGACTGTCAAACAGAATGGAATTTTTGAATCTATGTGTGGAATTTTAGAGTTTCATGAGTGGAGGCTGTTGGATGTACAGAGAGGTGAATCACTGAATTTTTAGGGTTTTTCTTGAACAGAGGCTGTTGAATGTACGGATAAGTGATGCCCACTGGATTTTTAGGGTTTTTCTTGAGTGAAGGCTGTTGAATGTACTGAGAGGTGAAACACATAGGGACGGTAACTTTGATATCACTATGCAGGCGTACATGTACGTGCATATCGCAAAGGGCACGCATATACATGTATATGCGTGCAAGGTATAAAATAGCTGTACATACAATTTTATATGGATGCATGTGTGCGTGCGCAAATGCTGCATAACTGGGAGGATGCTGCATAACTGGGAGGATTTTAGTAGACAAGCGTGCTGATGCAATTACTAGGGATGTGCAATCGTTTAGGATGAATTAGGCTTGCCAGACTCCAAGTCATTAGAGATTGTGCCTTTTCAGTTGTAGGGCCCACTCTCTGGAACTCTACCCATTGAAATAAGGCAATCAGATTCCATCAAGAGTTTCAGGAAGTTAATTAAAACTTATCTTTTTAATTGTGCTTATTTTTAAGAGTTTTTTAGGTTGTTTTTTTTATTAGTTCATGTATTATAGTTTGTCTTATTGTTTTTTATTTGTATTTGTTTTTCCTTTTTATATTTTATTTGTTGTTATATATGTTTTTTTTGTACATCGCCTAGTCCCATATGTATTAGGTGATTCATAAATTAATAAAATCTAAATATTCTGTACTTTAAAGCAGATTATATTCAGGCACTGTAGGTATTTCCCAGAGGGCTTACAATGTAAGTTTGTACCTGAGGGTAAAGTGCCTCATGTCACAAGGAGTAGCAGCAGGACTTGATCCCTGGTCTATAGGCTGCTGCGCTAACCACTAGACTACCCCTCCACTCATTGATATATGATGGACACTGAGTTTTTAGGGTTTTTCTTGAGTGGAGACTGTTGGATATACTGAGAGCTGAAGAACATTGAGTTTTTAGGATTTCTCTTGAGTGGAGGTTGTTGGAAATACTGCTAGGTAAAGTGTGCTGAATTTTTACTGTTTCTATTAAGATCACTAATGGGATAAGCTTCAGCAGAGAAATGGCCTTGAGAATTATCCAGTTAATTACTCTCTATAAGAAATATATAATATCTTTTTCAGCTTTTGCTCCAGTGCTCTTTCGACCCACACTGTATGTTACTGTGTTAATTCCTGTCTGGAATCTTAATCGCCATTCTGTTTTAAATTCTCAGATCTATTGTCTCTTTCATATTTATTTATTTATTTGAAACTTTTATATACCGGTATTAGTATGCATACATCATACCGGTTCACATTGTAACTAAAGGCAGAAATTACAATCAACAGGGAGGGGAGAACAGGGATATCTGCTTTTCTTTCATTTCCTGGATAGTTCAAAGTTGATAGAGCAGTTTCCTGGTCCCACCAGTCACCTACACTACATCCACTTATTAATAAGTAAGAGGACAATTTTCAAAGGTTTTTTTTAGCTTTCTACAAGGGTAAACAGCTGTTAGCCCATGTATAAAATCCTGCTGAAAATCCCCCTCCCCATATACACACTGGGGGTAATTTTCAAAGGAGTTACGCATGTAAATGTGACATACTATCGTAGCAATTTTCAAAAGCTATTTACTCGAGTAAAGTGCACTTACTTGAGTAAATCCTATGGACAATTCAATGGCATATATTGTAGCAATTTTGAAAAGCCCACTTGCTTGAGTAAAGTGTATTTACTCGAGCAAAAACCAGTTTTGCTCGATTAAATGCTTTTGAAAATCTGGCCCATTATATGTAAATGTAACCTGCTGCCACCCCCCCCCCCCCCCCCACACACACACACATACTGGGGTAGATTTTCAAAACAGTGCGAGTGCGTCCATGTGCACATGCTACCTGGCGCATGCACATGGACACGCGATTTTATAACAGGCACATGCATGTTATAAAATCAGGGGTCGGCGCGCACAAGGGGGTGCACAATTGTGCACCTTGCGTGCGCCGAGCCCGCACCGAGCTGCGCTGTCTTCCCCTGTTGCCTCCCAGGCCGCTCTGAAATCGGAGCGGCCTCAGGGGGAACTTCCCTACCCCCTACCCCACCTTCCCTTCCCTTCCCCTACCTCGCCCGCCTTTCCCCCCCCCCCCCACCTTTTTCTTTTTTTATTCCAAAAATTACTTCAGCCCTGGGGCTGAAGTAAGTTGCGCGCGCCGGCCAACTGCCGGTGCATGATCCCCAGCATAGCAGCAAATGGCCACTGTGCATGGAGCCTTTGACACTGGGCTGAATTACAGCTAGATCTGATTAGCAGGTGTTGACTTACACTATGCCTAGAGATGCTTGCACGGATAGACGCAGGCGATCTTGCTCCAGTGAAACATGCGTACAAGGGCTGGGGCTAGGCTGGGAGAAGGAAAGCACATCAGCTATCATGTTGAAAGCCCCACATATACTTTCCAGGTGTACATTTACACCTGCTGGAGAATAGGGAAAGTATACACAGGTACTTCTCTTTCAAAATGGAAGCTGTTGAATATACTGAGAGGTGAAGCACATAAGGATGGTAACTTTGATACTGACGTGTGGGCGCACATGGACACACATATGCTGGCTTGCGCCAAAGGATGCGGCTCCATTTTTAAATGGAAACCCCCACATGGGTTTTCCTTTTGAAGATGTGCCTTCAGTTGAAACTGCAAGCCCCCCATTTAATTTAAACATTTCCCCCTAATTATAGTAAATAAAGATGGGAAATAAGCACATCTTGATTCACGTTTCCTGTGACCTGTGTTACAAAGCACATTATAAGTGCTACAAGAAAAAGAAAGTAAAGGTGATAGAAGGAAATTTGAAAGACTGAGCATGGGAAGGTTTTGAAACTTCTACAAGGTCACAAGGTCAGTCCCTCATAGAGTGTTTCCTACAAATCAGAGGTTTTGTATATTGTACAAAATACCAATCTGTAGGCCACCAAATCAACTGATCTGCCAGCAGTAGAATTTTGAAAGCTATCACTAGAGACTCCCACTATATATTCAAGTTAGAACTGCTATAAGCCAGTTTATGTATAATGAAACTAGTCTACATAAGAATATTTCCAGTATGCATGCAAATGATGCTAGTTTGTGCATTTATTCATGATCTCCACTACCCTACTTGGATAAGCACCCCAAGGACAAGTTGGAGAACATCTAAAGAAATTAATTTTCTGTGTACCAAGTAACATGCTTTGTGCTGTCACAATGAAGTCCTCATAATTGTTTTTCTCTGCTACACAAAATCAAAGCAATAAAAGCCCCAAGCTGCATTTTGTATTCTGTATTACGAACTACATTATACAATATGGCAAGAATACTTATTTTTTCTGCACATAATGAAGTTTAATCATATTTTAAATTATAAATATGAAAAGTCATATTTACTCCAGTTAAAAAAAAAAAAGCCTAAAAGGAATAAGAAATGTGGTCAGCAGAGCTATATATAATTGCAATTCTTCATTACCCTTTTAGCCCCCCTCATCAAACATTTTGATTACTTCTTTGTTTCTAATGAAGCTTCCCAGGAAATACATATTAACTAGCAATAGTCTCTGAAATTACTAAAATGACAAAAAGTGCCAGACAAAACAGAAACTCATATTTCACATGCGAAAAGGAATGACAGCAAACTCGAAGGGAGAAAACCGTACGGAAACTGCAGACATTACCAATCACTGGACTGTTTCATTGTTCTAGTGTTAAATTGTGCAATAACGAGTGTTGCATAACCTTTGCCTCCCCCATTGCAGCAGCAACCGGAAATCTGATATATAAAGATGCAATATATCATTTTGATCAGCATTCAAAATGGAATAAAACATATAATTAATAGTGTGCCCACTGTTAGCTTGCAAAGTGGCTTTAAAACAAGCGTGGTATGAACAGAACAAATTTTGAAAGAAATCGCTTTCATTTTCCAAATTTAATAAAACCAATTCTAAATTTCAACACAAAGTTTAACTGGAATAGTGTCCCTGACCACTTTCCTTCAACATTAAACTTTCCACCTCATCCTTAATGGCACCTATGTTTTTGGCAGCGTTCGAGTCTGGAGAGTTCCCTGGCCAAACGTCGTTACCCCAAAAATCAATGCCATTTTCTTTAAGTAGCTGTTGAATGGTGTTGGCTTGCATGCATGGTGCCTCATCATTGACTAAAGTAGCTTTGCCTACTACCAAAACATTTTCTGAATCACTAAGACATGGGTTAACATTTTTGGCTAAAATCATATTCCGAAAATAGACGCCATCCCAAGATTCCCCACAATCTTTGATTATCCACTTTTGATTCACTGTGAACATAACAAAAAGACCAATGAAAGCAGGGTTTCTGACAACTTGGTGATAATGTTCCTTCTTGCTAATTTCATTCAAAGTTTTTGACCAAACTCGATCATTTTGCAAATTTGGTTTTTGAATTGACCAAATAAAAAATTTGTGGAAGGTGCTAAATGAAGGAATTCCTCTTCATTCCAATTTGATGAACAGTTCGCCAGCCAAAGCCTGTCTTGGATATGGGTTTTGGTTTTCAGTGGTTTTGAAATAACCCTGACTGAATAATGATAAACTGTTCCTCTATCAACCTTTTTCCTTCTCTCATCCAAAATCATTCATACCACCTGGTAACAGCCTTTTTTCTGCTTGCTGCTGGAATTTTCAATAAGTTTTTGGCTTACTTGAGACAATTTTAATGGTCAACCATCACCAAATTCCATAAAACACTCATTGGCAGTCTTGCCCCATGTCCTCTCAATCCAGCTTTTGCTTCAACCTATTTTTTCATAATAAAGGTTGCTCCAGCATCATGTGTCTCATAAAATGCAATTCTTTACTGCTTGGTCTTCCAAAGTCATCAATTAGACCATTGCAAGTTTTGCAGAATTCTGCTGCCACTCATTTCTGGTACGAAGAAAAGAGATCATAGTACCCCTGTCCTTGCCGCACTACATTGGCTGCCAGTCGAATTCAGAATTGAATTTAAGATTTTATGCTTAATACATAAAGCAATCTATGCAGAGGAAGTAGACTGGATGAGTGCAGTTATACACATTCATACCCCGCAGTGAAATCTGCGTTCAGCTGGTAAGGGACTCCTTACAATTCCCTCTGTCGCCACTGCCAGACTTACTTCTGTCAGGGAAAGGGCCGTTTCATTAGCTGGTCCAGGATTATGGAACTCATTACCTACTGAATTAAGACTACAGAGTGATTTGAAAGAGTTTAAGAAAGCACTGAAAACTTGGTTGTATGTACAAGCATTTCAAGTAGAAGCCAGCTAATAATTTGTTACGTTATTTTTATTATTTTAGGTTAAGGACTATTGCTTTTACATTTGAGTATTTTATTTGTTATGTAATTTTATTTTATTTTAAGTATTTATATGATAGAAGTTTCTTTTATGACTGGTTTAAACTTTATTGTATTCTGTTTTATTATGAAAAATTGTATTTTATGTTTCATTTTTTTTAAAAGAAATATTGTAAACCGGTATGAAGGTATATACCAACATTGGTATAGAAAATAAATAAATAAATAAATAGATAAATAAATAAATATGGGCAATCTGATTCTGTTTTTTGCTATCATATGTTCCGGCCATACATAAAACATTTAAGTAATGTGTTAAATTCTAAATTGAATGACCTACAAAATAGTACAAAAATTATATTAATGGGATAATCCAGTGGGGCACTAGGGGGAGGCAAAGGTTATGCAACACCCAGTACAATGTACTGCACACCTGAGTTATGTGTCCTGGTTGCACAGATGAATGCTCTTCAGATTTGTTGGAGTTCTACAGTCTTTAGAAAGAAATGACAGTGAATGCAAGCAAAACAGTAGAGAGACAACCACTCATACAGATCGATACTCTAAGGCCGCGGTAGAAACAGTGCGGCAGTGTCAGGCGCACCCTCATTCCCCGTACGCACAGTTCTCTTCACCTACCGCTCGATACTCTCTTCAAATTGCATGCAAATGCATGCCGCGGCTGCGAAGCCTTAGGCAAGCGTTAGGCCCGCGCAACCCATTTTACTGTATAGAGCGCCTATACAGTATCCTGGGTTCGCGGGCCTAACGCTTCACGGCCGCGCTGGTATCTGTCATTTCAAATGTCATTTCAAATGACATTTGAAATGAATGAATGCCCGTGCGATTTCGGCGCTCATGCCTTGAGCGCCGAAATCACACGGGCATTCATTCATTGCCGGCGGGGGCCGTGCATTCATCCAGGCAGAGGGAGCCGGAGGCCACTTTCGCCGCCAGCTCCCTCTGCCTGGATGAATGCACGCCCACCCGGCCGCCTTGAGCGCCGAAATCGGGAGGAGAGGAGAAGGGAGAAGGGACTACCGTAGCAGGCCCGAGCCTTGCTACTTTTTCGGTTTTTTTTTTTTTTGCTTCGGGAGGAGGGGACAGGACTGGGGCTGCACTGGAGACCAGAAGGGGCCTTGAGCGCTGAAATCGCCCCCATTTTTTACACTTTATTCCCGTTTTAATTTTCGAACACCACACTAAAACCACACTAACACCAAGTAGAGGGTAGGCGGTAAACTAACAGGTTAAGGACGCGGCAAAATAGCGGGTTACAAAGGAGATAATCTGAGCGCGCGTCACAGTATCGGAGAGGAATAGCTAATTCCTTCATTATACAGCTAATTCGTTCATTTACATATCATATACATGCTGCGTGCGGAAAGGGTTATGCGTCTGTTTTAAGAAGCGCTAAGGCCGCGTGAAACTGGAGACTGTATCGCTGGATCGCCTTACACGTCCGAATTGTGCGCTCCCAGCACGTTACAGACGGGAAATCTTCAACCGCACATTACAGTATCGACCTGACATATAGGACACACAATTTGTAGTAGTCACTTAAGGGTTACAGTTAAACATTTAACATGAGAGGGTGAAGATCAGGAAGAGTTGGAGTTCTGGATTTAAAAGGAATCTCAAAGAGGACTTGAGCACAGCCAGAGATAGAGCAAGATGCACCAACTGAGCACATGTGGTGCTGCATGGGCAAGTACCATGAAATTTTGTGAGAGCTAGGTATGTGCCACACATCAGAAGTGAGATGCACAGAGTGGTGAGGCTGATAGACTGAACACTGACACACATCCAAGCCCGGAACTAGAATGATCCTAGGAATGCCCACCTGACCACATGCGGACCTTCCTACTCCAGGCAATGTGTTTCTTTGCTGTCAACTTTCAATACCATTGTAAACACAAAAAGTACTAGCAGAAGTAGCTTGAGTAACTATTGCATTCATTACACACAGTTCCTAAGAATAAAACCATCCCGTCATGCTCAAGAGCCTGAAATGGAATGGCTTCTGGCCTTTTTAAAATGCATTTTGAGTCACTGCCCTGGCTCACTCTGCTTCTCAATTATGGCAATCTGCTTGCAGGGAAATCCAGTGGCAATGTTATTTCTCGTCTGCCATATGGCCGATCATGCAAAATGTAACTAGAGGATGCGATCTTTACTTCTCTCTCATGGGTTACATTTACTTTATAGTACTCATTCGTCAAACAGCCACTGCAATGAGATTTGTATGGCTACAAAAATCTTAATGCACACTAATAAAAGGCATTTATCCTCTCACATATCACACGAGATTTCTAGCAGTAATTTTTCAAAGTCGTTTTTGGTCTGGACAATTTTCATAAGTTAAATAAATGAATGAATTCATAATATACTAAATGCCTTTATTAATGTATGCATATAGGACATGCTTAAAGGACCCTTGGAGGCTGGTGAGTGCCTGGCACAGCCATCCTAAATGCTTCCCCTATCACAGTGAATCCAGGAAAGTCACCTGCCCCTCGCTGTTTGAGTAACAATAAAATTTAGCCAGCACTTTCAAGGTGCACATATTTTGATTTCATGAATTCAGGATCAGATTGCCTGATTTAGATATTTCAGGCAAGAGTCCCCTCTTGCTGGATGCCCTGGTGGGAAAATAATATTTTGGTCAGTCCCCAGATAACCACAATAACCGGAGTAAATCCCAGGATCCAGTAGTCAAAAGAAGTGCTTTGCTTGCACACTCGGATGGTGACTTGTCAAAGCTATTCACGTGCATAAAACAGGGTTTTAAGTGCATAAATAGCTATTTTACAATACCCTTGATCAGTGTGGGGATTGGTCAGCTGTCAGTACAGGAACCAGTCCTTGCTCAAGTGAAGTGAATAAGTGACAGTACAGCTAAAAAATCACCCTGTGGGAGGAGGGAAGTTCCTCTCCTCCTGCTGGGGGGGGGGGGGGGGGGGGAGTTGAGAAGGAGAAGGCAGGGTCACTTTAGCTGAGTATATTTAGCAAAAGATAAGCTCCACTAAATATTTGGCTATTGTTCTGCAGGGAACTTTATGCAGGTAACTTTGCCATTCCCTGACTTATTGAATATTGACTCCAGGGTGTTTAAAAAGCACATCCTGGTGTTATGTGCACAGAAGGGCTACTGAAATTTTGGTATGGAGTGAAACTTGGATTCACTGTCAGTTTCCACAGTAATTACCTGCTCAGCAAAGAAAACTGCAAGGCATTCACACATACAAAAAAAACTTTCACAGGAAAACCATTCATTATGAGTCTTTCAAACTGATATGGGCTGACAACAAGACTATATTGGATGTCAGTGGAAGTCCAATCATAGTATCATTACTGAAGAAAAATGAGAACAGCTAACAAGAAAAGAATGCTTAAGCATTTAAATTTGGAATCCGCTGATTGAGGTCATAGCACAGACTGCAGCTCTGCATCCACATAAGAGCTTTAGAATATAAGAACATGAAGTGCCATGCAGGCAGGGTCTGACCAAAATCTATCCAGCCCAGCATCCTGTCACCGACAAGGGCCAGTCAAGATCACAAGAATCTAGCAGCTCCCACAAAGTAGTTCTGTTTCATGATGATCACTCCTAGGGATAAAAGATGTTTTCCTGGCTAACAATGTATTATAGTCTTTTCCTCCAGGAACTTGTCCAAACCTTTTTTAAACTCCTCGACCACGTCCTCTGGCAACAGATTCCACAGCTTGATAGTACACTGCGTGAAAAACTATCTTCTACCATCTGTTGTAAATTTGTTGGTTACTACTTTCATGCAGTGTCCCCTTGTGGTAGCTAATAAAAGTCAAACACTTCATATGACGTGAGGTTCAAAAGACTCTTGTAAAAGATGTAGCTACCGACTTAAGTGGTCCAGTTGATCTGCATCAGGTCCTGCTAAATCTTTTCCAAGGGTCTTTTGCATCTTAGTTCATATGAAGTGTGTTCATTAGCTACCACAAATTTCCAAGTGAAACATCACGTCTGACATATGAGATTTAAGAATTTCTGACCCTTGGCATATTAAATCATGAAATTTGATCTTTCATCTTTGAACTATCAGTAATGCATCTTTATGTAACATTTTAGTCCTAATGCACACAAGGGTACAAATACAGATTGCTTAAGCACAAAGTTTTGGAAAGGAGCCATTAATCATGGGAGAAATAAAATATTAGAAAGTGAATAATTACAGTAAACCAAGGAAAGCTTAATAAAAGAATGTAGTAGGGATGTGAATCGTTTTTCAACGATTAAAATTATCGTCCGATAATGTTAATATCGTCTTAAATCGTTATAGAACACGATACAATAGAAATTCTAACGATTTATCGTTAAAAATCGTTAAATCGTGTTAGTGCGCACTAACGGGAGTTAGTGCGCACTAACTCCCAGTTAGTGCGCACTAACTCGATTTAGTGCGCACTAACTGAAAATGATACAAATAAACACTTTCCAGGTCACTGAAGGTCAGTTAGGAATGAATATGTGTTCCTATTGGCTGGCTGCCCTCTTATCTATTGATGTTAATAAGGTTACCACTGAGGTGATGGTTGGGGGGATGGGAAATGGAACTGGAAACTAACGAACACCAACAGAAAATGAAACAAAGTGTTCACACTTCCCAGGTCAGTAAAGGTCACTTAGGAATGAATATGTATTCCTATTGGCTGGCTGTGCTCTTATCTATTGATGTTACCAAGGCTAACACTGAGGTAATGGTTGAGGGGATGTGAAATGGAAACAGTTGGAAGCTTGACAAAAAAAGTAATGTAATGATCAGCACTCACGTGACTAGAACTTGTTTGTTTATTATTTTTGTTAGCAGGCACCTGAAATGCTAGTGCATGTTGAATTTGCCAATCACTGTGCATTTTAGAAAGGTGGTCCTGGCTGGAACTGTACACAGTTCAAATATATGTAATTGATTGTTGGTAAGTGTAGATTTTAAGTGATTTTCCTGCACACAGTGCCCTAACCCTGGCACCAGGGGTGTTGTGATCTTCCTGCACACAGTGCCCTAACCCTGATACCAGTCTGAGACAGCTACCTCCCTGCATTACTAGTGAGAGGCTGGCTTCACAGACAGGGGGGAGCTGCCTGACCCTCACTCCTGACTTCCCCCATGTCCCAGCTAGTGAATGGTGTGTGGGTGAGGGGGGGGGGGGGGGATGGTGAAGTCTGAGACAGCTCCCTCCCTGCATTACTAGTGAGAGGCTGGCTTCACAGACAGGGGGGAGCTGCCTGACCCTCACTCCTGACTTCCCCCATGTCCCAGCTAGTGAATGGTGTGTGGGTGAGGGGGGGGGGAGGATGGTGAAGTCTGAGACAGCTCCCTCCCTGCATTACTAGTGAGAGGCTGGCTTCACAGACAGGGGGGAGCTGCCTGACCCTCACTCCTGACTTCCCCCATGGCCCAGCTAGTGAATGGTGTGTGGGTGAGGGGGGGGGGGGAGGATGGTGAAGTCTGAGACAGCTCCATCCCTGCATTACTAGTGAGAGGCTGGCTTCACAGACAGGGGGGAGCTGCCTGACCCTCACTCCTGACTTCCCCCATGTCCCAGCTAGTGAATGGTGTGTGGGTGAGGGGGGGGGGGGAGGATGGTGAAGTCGGAGACAGCTCCCTCCCTGCATTACTAGTGAGAGGCTGGCTTCACAGACAGGGGGGAGCTGCCTGACCCTCACTCCTGACTTCCCCCATGTCCCAGCTAGTGAATGGTGTGTGGGTGAGGGGGGGGGAGGATGGTGAAGTCTGAGACAGCTCCCTCCCTGCATTACTAGTGAGAGGCTGGCTTCACAGACAGGGGGGAGCTGCCTGACCCTCACTCCTGACTTCCCCCATGTCCCAGCTAGTGAATGGTGTGTGGGTGAGGGGGGGGGGGAGGATGGTGAAGTCTGAGACAGCTCCCTCCCTGCATTACTAGTGAGAGGCTGGCTTCACAGACAGGGGGGAGCTGCCTGACCCTCACTCCTGACTTCCCCCATGTCCCAGCTAGTGAATGGTGTGTGGGTGAGGGGGGGGGGGGGAGGATGGTGAAGTCTGAGACAGCTCCCTCCCTGCATTACTAGTGAGAGGCTGGCTTCACAGACAGGGGGGAGCTGCCTGACCCTCACTCCTGACTTCCACCATGTCCCAGCTAGTGAATGGTGTGTGGGTGAGGGCGGGGGGGGAGGAGGATGGTGAAGTCTGAGACAGCTCCCTCCCTGCATTACTAGTGAGAGGCTGGCTTCACAGACAGGGGGGAGCTGCCTGACCCTCACTCCTGACTTCCCCCATGTCCCAGCTAGTGAATGGTGTGTGGGTGAGGGGGGGGAGGATGGTGAAGTCTGAGACAGCTCCCTCCCTGCATTACTAGTGAGAGGCTGGCTTCACAGACAGGGGGGAGCTGCCTGACCCTCACTCCTGACTTCCCCCATGTCCCAGCTAGTGAATGGTGTGTGGGTGAGGGGGGGGGGGAGGATGGTGAAGTCTGAGACAGCTCCCTCCCTGCATTACTAGTGAGAGGCTGGCTTCACAGACAGGGGGGAGCTGCCTGACCCTCACTCCTGACTTCCCCCATGTCCCAGCTAGTGAATGGTGTGTGGGTGAGGGGGGGGGGGGAGGATGGTGAAGTCTGAGACAGCTCCCTCCCTGCATTACTAGTGAGAGGCTGGCTTCACAGACAGGGGGGAGCTGCCGGACCCTCACTCCTGACTTCCCCCATGTCCCAGCTAGTGAATGGTGTGTGGGTGAGGGCGGGGGGGAGGAGGATGGTGAAGTCTGAGACAGCTCCCTCCCTGCATTACTAGTGAGAGGCTGGCTTCACAGACAGGGGGGAGCTGCCTGACCCTCACTCCTGACTTCCCCCATGTCCCAGCTAGTGAATGGTGTGTGGGTGAGGGGGGGGGGGGGGAGGATGGTGAAGTCTGAGACAGCTCCCTCCCTGCATTACTAGTGAGAGGCTGGCTTCACAGACAGGGGGGAGCTGCCTGACCCTCACTCCTGACTTCCCCCATGTCCCAGCTAGTGAATGGTGTGTGGGTGAGGGGGGGGGAGGATGGTGAAGTCTGAGACAGCTCCCTCCCTGCATTACTAGTGAGAGGCTGGCTTCACAGACAGGGGGGAGCTGCCTGACCCTCACTCCTGACTTCCCCCATGTCCCAGCTAGTGAATGGTGTGTGGGTGAGGGGGGGGGGGGAGGAGTATGGTGAAGTCTGAGACAGCTCCCTCCCTGCATTACTAGTGAGAGGCTGGCTTCACAGACAGGGGGGAGCTGCCTGACCCTCACTCCTCCGGGGTGATCTTCCTGCACACAGTGCCCTATCCCTGATACCAGGGGCGTTGTGATCTTCCTGCATGCAGTGCCCTATCCCTATTAATACCAGGAGTGTTGTGATCTTCCTGCACGCAGTGCCCTATCCCTAATACCAGGGGTGTTGTGATCTTCCTGCATGCAGTGCCCTATCCCTGATACCGGGATGTGTGCAAGAAGATCCCAACACCCCCGGTATCAGGAATAGGGCACTGTGTGCAGGAAGATCACAATACCCCTGGTATCAGGGTTAGGGCACAAGTTCTAGTCACATTGACTGATCACATTACTTGTTTTGTCAAGCTACCAACTGTTTCCATTTCCCATCCCCCATATACTGTCAGTGGGAAGCTTGGTAACATGAATAAATAAGAGGGCAGCCAATAGGAACACATATTCATTCCTAAACTGACCTTAACTGACCTGAAAAGTGTCAAATTGTATCATTTTCAGTTAGTGCGCACTAACTCTCCGTTAGTGCGCACTAATCGGAAAAAACGATTTTTAACGATTTTTTAACTAAAAAATCGTGCCTAACACGATTTTCTTGCCCTGCCACACGATTTCTATCGTTAAGACAATATGGAAAACGATTCACATCCCTAGAATGTAGCAACTTAGCAATTAACACTACAGTCTACAAAGAGCACAGCTAAGTTACTGTAACTGGTTAATGTGATTGCATGTGAAAGATAAATCTCAAAGTGAAAGAAGTGGGATAGGGAGCAGTGTCCTATTCTAGACTGCCAACTGGTTAAACATAGAAACATAGAAACTTAGAAATGATGGCAGAAAAGGACCATATGGTCCATCCAGTCTGCCCAGCAAGCTTATGGTAGTAACTACTGGCCATACAAGTCACCTTATATTTATCAGTTTCCCAGACTATTAAAGTCAGGGCCCTTGTTGATTGCTGTTTGAGTCCAATTCCCCATTACCTCTTGCCACTGAAGCAGACAGCAATGTTGGATTTGCATAAAAAAAATATCAGGCTTATTAGTTAAGGGTGATAACTGCCATATCAGCACGTTACTCCCAGACTATGCAAGTCAATGTCCTTGTTGATTGCTGTCTGAATATAAATTCCCCTTTTCCAACTCCCATTGAAACAGAGAGCAATGATGGCGTTGCATCAACAGCATAAAGGCTTATTGGTTAAGGGTAGTAACTGCCACACTAGCAAGTTACCCCCATGCACTCTTTTCTTTATTCCCATCCTCTAGCCTTCAGGGTTCCACAATGTTTATCCCATGCTCTTTTGAAATCTTTTACTGTTTATGTCTTCACAACCTCCTCTGGAAGGGCATTCCAGGCATCCACCACACTTTCTGTGAAGAAATATTTCTTGACATTGATTCTGAATCGTCCTCCCTGGAGTTTCATTCCATGACCCCCTAGTTCTACTGATTTTTTTTCCAATGGAAAAGGTTGCTTGGATAGTATTTTTGACATAAAGAGCTACTCCCCCTTTTCTGTCCTCTCTGTCCTTCCTTAACAAGTTATAGTCCGGTATGTCCATATCCCAACCATGTGAATCCATGAACCATGTCTCCGTATCAGCAACAATGCCTAAGTCCGCTTCCACCATTAGAGCCTGCAGGTCAGAGATTTCATTGCTCAAACTATGAGCATTTGTAGTCACAGCTTTCCTATTTTTCTCCCTTGATTTGTTGCAATTCCTAGGCAACGTTTCTGCTTTTTTGAGCTGATTGATTTTGCTATTTTCTCCTCCCTCAATCTGTATTGCTTGGGGGTGACATGCCAATTTAATTGGCCATCTCCTGTCACCCCCATTTTTTAGGTTAAATACCTTATATGATCTGAATTTCTTGTTTAGCATCCTCCTTCCTGCTACAGACAAATGTAGGCCATCTTTACCATATAGCCTTTTATTGCCCCAAACACGACCCCAGCTTCCAATATATCCAAAACTAGTTTCTGTATACCAGGTTTTGAGCCAGGAATTGAAATTATTTATGTGGCATAGTTTCTCATTTCCCTTTCCATGAACAGGTAGTACTTCTGAAAAGGCAATAGTCTTTGCAGTGTGTCTTATCATCTTGCCTAGATTTTGGAAATTTTTTTGTACTGCATGGATACCATTTCTCTTGATGTCATTGGTCCCCAGATGGATGATAACACTGATATCAAAATTCCTACTTTCATCTTTAATGACTTGGACTATTTGGTTTGCATTTCTACTAGCTGAGGATCCTGGAATGCATTTAACGTTTGTGTCACCATCAAAAAGTGCTCCCAAACTGGTCCCTCTGATGATCGAGTCTCCCAGAAGAAGCAGCTTTCTTTTATGACATTTGATTCTGTTGCAGGGCTTCTGGATACATTGGGTGACTTACTGACTTCTCTTTTATAAATCACTTCAATAGTGAGGTTTCTTCATTCTCCAATGCAGAAAAAGCATTATGTAGGGGTATCACTGGGGAAAGTAGGTGTTGTTTCAGCAAAACAGAGAGTAGGGCTAAATGGTAAATTTTCCCTTTGGAGTGCCCCAGGGATGGGACCACTACTTTTAAAACATTTATAAATCAAATCTGCAGATGACACAACATTATTCTAAGCTGTTAAATCTCAAGAGGATTGTGAGAAATTGAAAGAGAATATTGCAAAACTGGGAGACTGAACATGCAAATGGCAAATGAAATTTCATGTGGATAAGTGCAAAGTAATGCACTTAGGGAAGCGTTATCCAAATTATAGCTACACAATGCAAGGTTCTACATTAGGAGTCACCACTCAAGAAAAGGATCTATGTGTGAGGTCTCACCAGGGACCTATACAGAGGCAATATCACCTTCCTTTTTCTGCTGGCCATTCCTCTCCCTTTGCAGCCAAGTATCTTTCTGGCTTTTACCGTCGCTTTATCCACTTGTTTGGCCTCCATAAGGTCATCAGATATGATCACCCCAAATCCTTTCATACTTAGAATTTCAATCCCTATATTGTATCTCTCCCTTGGAATTTTGCAGGTAAATGCATAATTAAATCTTAGCTGCCAAACTCAAGATCCCTCCTCGTTTTCCACACCTTCCTGGATTTCTATCCTGATTCAGATTTTGATATCATCTGGAAAAAGACAAACCTTCCTGTCAATCCTTCCACAACGACACTCACAAAAATATTGAAAAGAACTGGTCCAAGGACCAATCCCTGTGGTACACTGCCAGTAATGCCCTTCTCTTTGGAGTGAACTCCATTTACCACTACCCTTTGTCACCTCCCATGCAACCAATTTCTAACCCAGTCCGTGACTTTAGAGTTTATACTAAGGGTGTTTAATGTATTTATAAGTCACTTATGCAGGACTGTGTCACAGGCCTTACTGAAATCCAAGTACACTACTACTAGCATGCTTCTTGATCCAAGACTCTAGATACCCAATCAAAGAAGGTTATCAGATTTGTCTGATAAGACCTACTTCTGGTAAAGGCATGAACTAAATACACTAAATCAATCAATCAATAAATAAATAAATAAAACCATGCTGCCTTGATTCTTGTAATCTGTTGGACTCTAAAAACTGCACTATCCTTTATTTTAGCAATGTCTCCATTAATTTGCTCACCCCAAAGGGCAGATTAGCTGGCCTGAAGTTTCCAGTCTCCTCCTTACTTCAACTTTAGCGAAGAGGAACCACATCAACCTGTCTTCAGGCCTTTGGAACTACCGTACTTCTGCCTCTAACAACACATTGTAAAGGTCAGCCACCAAAGCTTCCAATGTTTCCTTAATATCTTCAGATGCATCCAATCTGACCCCATCACTGTATCTAGTTTAAGTTTAGCTAGATCCTTACAAACATACTATACAGAAAATCAATTGAAGTTTATCTCACTTCCAGTCTTGTTTGTGTTCATTTTATGTGGTCCTGCTTCTGTCCCTTCCACAGTGAACACTAAATAGAAATATTTGTTAAGCAATTTTTTCTTTTTCCTCATTAGCCTCTAAGTATTCCACATACACACAAAAAAAAGAAAAACCCCCAGAAGAAATTAGATTGATAAGTATGAAGCAACTGACATACTTTCAGTGAGCACTATTACACTAGAACTCAATTCTTAATTGGAAGGAGTTAACACAAAGAAAATAAGATGATCAGGATCTACAATAATAAATCTCTTCCCCAAACACCCCACAATGCATTTGCAGGAGCATTAAAGAAAGAAACCTGTTGATACAGAACAATACATCTTTTTTCTAGTAGCTTGTGTGGCCTTAGGTAGGTCATGAAAAATCCTAACCAGCTGCCCCAAAAAAGGCAATTTGTATTCTTAAAGAAGGTCCAGAGGATCAAATCCGTATCCAAATCCTTAGCCAGGGAAAAGACCAAAGGAGCTCTGGTCTTAACTTAGTCAGTAGGTGATTAAAGAAAATCAATTAAATCTGAGGCAGAGTCAGAACATCAATGCTCTCCTCACCTTCCTGTGGTGATTTTTTTTTTTTAATGTAGATACATAAGTACATGAGAAACTGATGGAATCGTATTAGAGGAACATTTGAAAATTTCCAGAAAATATTTCTCCAGCTTCTCATATGGAGATACCATCTTAGACACAGTAAAATTAATTATATGCAAATTCTTGTATCTAATCATATCTTCTAAAGAATCCACCTTACTTCTCAAAGAGGTAATGTCTTTCGTCAAACTGATTTGGGAGTCTACAATGAGAAAATATGATTCATACTACCAAAGCACCTTCGAGTATTGTTAACTAATATTCTGCATCTGCAGTAAATTTGATAAAATAAGCAACAGTTCCAATCCTGGTCATCATGCACCACAAACATTGTTAACTAAACCATCTCAGGAGGCTGTGGAACTGACACTACTGAAAGAGTCCAGCAAGGGATCTTTTATGATTTTTATTATGAGTTTTTATTTTAACGTGCTTATAATATTTTCTCTGTTTTTACACTGAGTCTTGTCTAAGTTCCTTTTTGCATGTCATTGTAAAATGTCTTAGTGCTTTCACATTTTACGTTTTATTATGTATGTTTAAAACTGTAATTGCTTAGAGCCTTGTCAGATAAATAAATATAATAAAATAAATAAGGGAGGAGTTACAGGATCCTCAAGGAGAGCCCCCAACATCTTCCCACTTGCCAGCTCCTTTTCTTCACATTAGGTGGGCTCACCGCAGTCCTCATCTCTTTTTCAAGCTGAACTCTTTCAAAAGATGGGACTTCATCGTAGGTCCCCCTCCAGCTGCCCCTGGATCCTGCACTGGAGAGACAGGGCCACTGACAGGAAACTGGAGAAAAACCACCTGGTCATGTCAGCTGCTGAGGGAGATCAGAGACTCTGACCTTTCTAGCCCCTGCAACACTTCCCCAGCTAACACAAGAGGCTCAACAAAATTATCAAGAGAAGAAAGGGATTCAGAGGAGTGAGTAGACACCTTGCCTTTCCTTTTCCCACACCGATCTGCTCCAAAATTAGCAGCAAGTGATAATGTCTAGAGGAAATCTTGTGCTCCCCACAGTTGCTGCAACCAGCTATGCCACTATCTTGACCCCTCCCCCATCCACATATTTGCATTCCTGACTGCTTTCCCAGCTTCGCTTGGCTTTTCCAGTGACGGACACCTGTCTTCTTCTTTCTGTAATCTCTTGTAGCTTATAAATGTTAACATTTCTCCATTACCTTTTCAGCTACTGTTTAGAAAATCATAGCAGTCTCTTTTTTAAATCTTTCCTTTATTTACTTTCCTAACAAAAAGGTCAGTTGCCCTTGCAATATCCCCTTTATTTTTGTCCACTGCTCTTCTACTTCCCCTAGATTTTCCCATCTAGCTAATGACTCCTTGAGGTACTCCCCCATTTTAACAAAGTTATTTTCTTGAAGTCTAGGACCCCCTCAAGGTTTGAATGAACTTTCATCTCCTGTGCTCTAATACTGAACCACACCATCCAGTGATCACTGGATCCCAGATGATCATCCACTACAACACCATAAATACTCTCCCCGTTGGTAAGCACCAGGTCCAGCATCGCCCCCTCCCATATGGGTTCCCTTACCAGGTCACAGAACAGTCCTCCCGCAGACATTCCAGAATCTCCCTGCTTTTAGAAGACACCACAGACAGGATATCCCAATCAATATCACTTAACAATAGCACCTCCTCCATCATAGCAATTTTCTGAATATCCTCCATTAAATCCCTTTCCATTTCTTCTGCCTGCGATATAGGTCTGTATTTTTCACCAATATAAATAGCTGTTCCATTCCCTCTTTCCTCCCTCTCCTTGTGTTGTAAGCCCAGTAATTATGTTGCGTTAACAGTTTTTATATATTGTGCCACTCATTTCATTTCATTATGATTAACATTTATTAATTTACTTTACAGAAAAAAATAACCCAAAGTGATGCACAATATTCAATAAAACATAAAATAAGAAAATATCACCATTTCTCTTCCCTTTCTTCCTACACAGTCCTTCCTAATGTATTGTAGCCCAGTATAATTTTTTTTACAGTTATGACTCTCTATGTACCACATTCTCTGTGACAGCCACTACATCCAAGTTAGTGTCTTCCATGATCGCTTCTAGATCCGGTGCTTTAATTCCCGTACTACGAACATTAGCGTATACAGCTTTGTAGTGTTGCCCTTGTTCCCATTTCTCTGCTAGTGTTTAATGTTTTACATACTGTACCTGAGGAATTTCGCATATCTTAGGGAATGGATCACCAGTCCCCAATGATCCTAGCTCAAAGCACTCCTCATGAGGTTTGCCAGTCTGTGCTGGAGAACACTATACCCCCGTCTTCAATTGTGGTCCTCATTTTTACTTAGCAGTCCTTGAAACTTCATCCCACGGTTCATGAACCTGAAATGCCCTCACTGAGTAAAGCAGCTTCACACTGCTTTATAACAGAAAATTCCCCAACGATTTAAGATTCTGAGTGAGTGTGTTGCATATCAGGCATGCAATTCTATGCTCTCAGGGGCGTAGTGAAGTTGTCAGGGGATTAGAGAGAAGACCTGTCACTTACAAAGCATAAAATGGATTATAAAAGAAGGGAGCCAGGGAAATAAATATGCTTTGCTGTACTTTATATATTTACCAGAAAGATTTCCATGAAATTATTATTGCAGAAGGCAGATTAGCAGATATAAACATCTGCAGTACTTTTTCTGGGTTTCTACCTGATCAGTTGTCTTAAGGCAGAAATTTTACTAGTGACTCCGCACTAAGAAACTGCTTCATAGGCACACTAGCCTGCTCAGGCTACTATTTCATACATACTTTAAGAAAGATACTATGATTTTAAATGCTGAAAATTATTATTAGGGACTGATCATTATAGAATGGTGTGATGAGCAAGGAAAGCTCCACTGTCTCGATTTCTCCAGTTGCAAAATACAGGTGTGCATTGTATCAACATGCCACACAATGATATTCATTCATTCATTCATTTGAAACTTTTATAACCCACAACTATCCTAAAAATCCAAAAAGACATAAACTTAAAGACAGAATGATTTGCCACAAAATTTACAAAAACTACACACATTCTGTGACACAAATCAAGAAGGATCACTCCTAAGCCCTTTATACATCCTCAACCAATAATGGCTAACAGATTGTCCTACTACACAAATGCTTGAATAAAAAGAAAATCTTTCAACTTCACCTCTCAGGGTGTCCAGAAGTGAACACCAGTGTTGGCTGCAAAGATATAAGCAGGCATCTCAAGGGGGAAGGCATGACTAACCAATTCTGCCCATCAGACCTCAATGATCGGGCAGGTCTGTACATTTTTTATTTTTTATTTATTTATTTGTCATATTTTCATAATCTACAAGCATAAATATTTGGTTGAGATGCATGGTGAAAAACAATACAACATAAAAAAATATTGGTTCCTATAATCAGATAAACATAACTTTTCATCATAGTTTCTAAGTCCTCTATAATGGGGAAAAAAGAGATAAGAAATTTGTACATTTTTTAAAGAGTGCTAAAAGGGTGGAGCATCCCTGCTTACAGTCCGGTGGATCAGAATCAGTCTGCTTTCATAGATTTACGTCCCTTACCACTAGATTCATCCAAATGCTATAACATCTCATACATAACACCTATAGTAAGAGAAAGGGGCATGTTAAGGATAATTTTTAGAATTACCACACTGCAACATATAATTTGCATATATAGTATCATGTGGTGTGGTAAAGTTTTCACACCACACAATATTTCTATTTTGCAGAGAGTGAGAGAGCAAGAGCAAGAGAGGCAGACTATTTATAAAGCCCTCATAGTAGTCAACTATGTATATTTCTATAGGAGGGCCAGCTAATAGCTCGAGGTGAGGTGTTGGTGGTGGTTTAGGGTTTAGGGGCCAGTTTTATATGCAGAGGGACTGATGAAATAAAGTCAAGTAGAAAACGGGTGCTGAACAGTCGGTGCCCGCTCTCTTAACATGCACATGGCGCCCCAAAGGGGGGAGGGCACCATGCAATATTAAAATTAGGGGGTTGCGAACCCAAATGGTTTTCGTGACTGCCCTACGTTGGTCACGAAAACCGATGCCGATAATGACGATTTATATGGCTGTCTGCCGCTATGGAAAACCGATGCCAATAAACCGGGCATTGGATTTAGTTGCTAAAAAAAATGCTGAGTTTATTGGCATCGGTTTCCCTTACTGCAGTATGGCAGTCATGAAAACCGTCGCCGGGTTTATCAGCGTTGGTTTTTGTGACCGGTATACAGCAGTCACGAAAACTGACGCCGATAAACCTGGCATCAGTTTTTGTGACTAGTTCGCCGAAAACCAACTCCGAGTTTATCAGTGGTGGTTTTCGTGGCTGTCCGCTGCTAAGGAAAACCGATGCCAATAAACTCAGCATTGGTTTTTAGCAGTCATGAAAACCAACGCCGGGCTTATCGGTGTCGGTTTTCCTTAGTGGTGGACAGCCACGAAAACTGATGCCGATAAACTAGGCATTGGTTTTCAGCGAACTAGTCACAAAAACCGACGCCGAGTTTAACGGTGTCAAATTTTTTTTCTTTTCTTTTTCTTGTTTTTTTGATGTGCACATCTATTAACATCTGCTCCTGGCAGGCGTTAATAATGACATTTAAATGTGTGGCCAAGACGCACATTTTTCTTTTTGCATCGGGAGTGAATGCATAATAACCTCATTCACATGCAGTTGCATGTGAAGAGCGCTATTACATTCACTCCGTGTTGGACGCATGTTGAATATGCACTAATCCCCTTAATGCATTTGGGGATTGATTAGCGCCTATTCTACCCGCATTCAAAATATACTATCTCCCATATAGACTATCCTATATTCCTTATATTAAGGAGCTCTATGTTTGCCTGTTGTTTAAGCTTTTATGTTCGCTTGTGGTTAAACTACATTTCTACGCTGCTCTTGTGTTATCCCCCTCCCAGTTCTTTCTCCCTATTAATATGTACTTTCAAACCTGCTGTTCAAATGTGAACTGGTATGATGTCCCTACTAATACCGATATATAAAAGTCTCTAAATAAATAAATACAATAGTGTGCTTGGCTCAGCACACCATATTGCATCGACCCCAGAGTGAGACGCATGAACAGCACAGTACACCTCTGTGAAGATTTGATGTCATTTGGAGTGAGGAAAGTCTCACAAAGATTATATTTGTACAATATTCTCTCAACTTAGCTCGATGGACTCTATAACTGGGTACCATCAAGCTAGACCGAGATAACATAGTAGAAATCTCATCTTTGTGAGACTTTCCTCACTCCAAATGACGTCAAATCTTCACAGAGGTGTACTGTGTTGTTCGTACGTCTCACTCTGGGGTCGATGCAATATGGTGCATCTCCCTCTGCATGTAAAACTGGCTCCTAAACACTAAACCATTACTAACACCTCACCTCGAGCTATTAGCTGGCCCTCCTATAGTCATATAAATAGTTGAAGACTGTGAAGGCCTCTCTAGGGGCTCTTTTTCTCTCTCTCTCCCCCTCCCCCAGCACTAAAATGCAATGTGCAAAATTTATCGCAAATTGCATTTCGGGCATATCACACAGCTTAACACCAGGAAAAAAGGTGACGTTATTTCTGGCATTAAAACTGTGTGATATTTGCCCCTTCCAAAAATTTGCATTTGCGCCGTGCGATACTATTATCGCATGTGTTATAATGTTAATGTATGCATTAACATGTTATCACGTGCATTAACACCATAACACATTTTGATGAATGACCCTGTAAGAGTCCTAAATCTAGGCAAAAAGATTAGCAGAATTAAATTTAGAACCCTAAATTAAAGTGAATTTTCTCTGAAAATAGGTGGCTGTGGCAACTTGGTTGATATGGCTTGGAAACAGCCAAAGATATAAGGAGGCAGGTTCTGGCTGTTCTTTAGGAGCAAGTTTATTTACAGTGGAAAAATCAAAATAAAAACAATTTCTGCAGCTCACCTTAAATTCAGGTAACACAGAGTCTTTAAACCTAACAGTGCATATGGTGCATCTCTGCCTGCTCCCCAGGGCCTGCATAATCCTTCTAGGCCCTGAGCACTTATACTCTGGTGAGGGACTTCTCCCTTCTCCCAGAATTACCTATGGGTCTGGATTTTAAGGAGGACTGGGCAAGACAGCTGAGCCAGGACTCTTAAGGTAGGGTGAGGGCAAGGGCAGCCCAAGGTAATCAGCTGCCTGAGGCGAGGAACGAGATGGTGCCCCCCTAGCCCCACCCCCTCTCGCTCTGCCTCCTGCTTTCCCCGCCCCAGCCCTTTTCGCGTGTGCTAGCTTTAGAAAATGACCCCCTTAATAATGGGAAAATAAATTAGTATCCACAAATTGTTGCAAACTCGTATTGAGTTAATGAAGTTTTACTGAATGCTTTTCTTTTCTCCTGTACCTTGAGCATAAGGTGTTAAGAAAAAAATGTTCTGTTGTATTAAAAACAGTTTTTGTGGGTCTGCTTTACAAAAATATTTGCATAATTCCTACATCTGATCTAAGGAGTGCGTAAGGCACCAAGCAAATAAGCTATGAAAAAGCCAAAAAGCTGGGCTCTAATTTCTGTATATTAATAGCAAAAGGATAAAGAGAACGAAGGCAGGGCATTACTCTGTAGTGGATGAACATTTATGACATAGAAATCCTGTTGGGCATAGGTAAAGAAAGGACTGGAACCCAGGAGTGGATAAAATTCACCTGAGGGTATTATAGGAAATGAGAGAGCTGGTTATGTAATCATGGTAAACCAGAGATACAGAGAAATATTTACAGAAATCACAAAAAGAAGAAATTAGAGAAAGTATTGATAGCAAGAAAGCTTTCAAACACCACTCATATTGAAAATGTTCATAGCAAATCAAGGGGCCAATGCAATATTTGTGCACAGAAAATGGGCGCTCACTTGTTCGGCACCCGGTTTCCTAATATGCGCCCAGCCATCTGTCCTGGGCGGGCGACACAATATTTAAATTAGGGGTTGCGCAAAAAAGGAGGCGCTAGGGAAAATGTGTGCATCCCTAGTGCCTCGTCGGCATCGGGCGCACAGTTAGCTGTTAAGTGGATTGGGAAAATGGACGCTCAATCTACGAGAGTCTGTTTCCTCCCGCTACCGGCAGAGACACGCCACAAGATATATGGCCTGGACCATGTATGTGTATTGGGCATCCAGAATTTTTTTTTTCAAAAGCTTTTCTTTTTTTTTTTTTTTTTTTTTTAACTGAATCTGCTTTATTTGAGTCCTCCTTCTTAGTACTGCTACGATACTATTAGGAGGAATGACAGAAAGCAGTATTTTTCTTTTTTTTTTCAATGCAACCTTGAACATAGCATAACTTTAGACAAGCCCCGGGCTGGCATAAAATGTGCTGCTTTCCCGTGGGCTCATTGGCGTGCACAGTTTTTGCATCACTGGGATTAGCTAATAGCTCATTTACATGGAATTTACATGTGATGAGCGCTATTAGCTACGCGGAGTTTTGGACGCTCGTTTTATGGACGGGAGTCCAAAATGTGCGTCCAGTCGCGTGTGAAACCATGCATTTGCCATTGGCCCTCCCCAAATTTGGAGTATATCTGACTCCCTTCGCACAGAACACACCAAGCGGACGAATACAGAAAGCATGAAAGATTTGTGCTTATTTGACATCCTGGTGCTGTAGTAAGTGGCACGGGGAGACTTGGGAAAGCCGGCACTTGCCCCTGGGCATGAGATACAAGAAACAGATTAACTATTGGTGGTCTGCCGAGTACTTATGACCCGGACGGGCCATATCCAGAGACAAGATGGACCTTGGTCTCACCCAGCCCGGCATTACTTCTACCAGCAGCAAAGTCTTTCTGCAAAGAATGCTGAGATGGATTTTACAGCGAGGGTTTGATTTGATTTGTACTGCAGTTATTTTAACTGTACCAGTAATCAGCACCAGTGAAAAATGTATACTGTTTTTGGAGAAAAGAATATAATACAAATATTATCCTTTTAGTATGGGGTTGGGAATGGGAGGCATTATTAATTGAGCTATAGCTGTAACATAGGGAGGGACATTGTGAAAGCCCTGTTTGGAAGTATGTGCAGCCTCATTCTGCATGGAAGAGATTAAGAACAGTGATGGTGGTGCCAGGCTCAGTCACTCCCGCACACACTCCAAGGCAGGGCAGGAAGGAGCAGGGAAGAAAGGAAACATATGAGACGAGTTTTGGGGGATCGGAGGGAGGCCCCTCTGTGATGGAGCCCAACATTTTGCTCTGTTTGCTTTTACTTCATCATTTTTATATTTCCTTTCTTTTCTTAATTTTAAACAAAAATAAACAAAGAAAAGAAATAAAAAACCAAATGAAAAGAAAAAGCTTCGTCAGTGCACATCCCTAGTGCTTAAGGTCAGGGGATGCGTGGCTTTCACTCCCTCAGCTTTCCACACTACAAGGCAGGCAGAAGGTATGCGGGTGGCTTTGGAGGAACCACCAGGGCAGCTTCTCTTTGAAAATCAGCAAAACATGCTAAAAGTACCCGTATGCGTCACCTCGACATGCACGCCTGCAAAATTGTCCCCTGAAAGTTCCACGGTAAAAATAATCTTAAACATTAAAGCCTTAGAATAGAGGAGAAAACAAATAGTGTTGAGCAGGACAAGGAGCCAACATGATCCTAGCCATAGGAATTACAAAAGACATTTCTGAGTTTGTGATATGAAAGGATGGCCATGAAATTATGATTAAGAGAAATCAATATTTTACATCCATTTCTACCACAAAGAAAAATGAGAACATTTTCCTCCGAATGACCCTCATGATATTTACAGTGTATTACTGGATCCTAGCAAGCTCTTTATTATTCTATAGGTGAGAGCCTAAGTCCTTTCAAAGTGCCAAATAAACATGTAACATCTTGTAAGGTCTACCCAGACCAGCAATGTGTGTGGTTTAGGGTCCTCACAAATTGGGGCCAAGTCACCAAACTTCATGGTAAAAATATTTAGAGCATGCAATCACTAAAAAAATACCTAACCCAAAACATTACCATGAACACACTACTGGGAAACAGTTTTAGCAGTACTAGTTCATGTATACATTGAGGAGTTTATTTACTAAGGTCACTAATGTGTTAATACCTGTTAAATGCTGAATTTTGCATTTAGTGCATAGCAAATAAACATTAATATATGCTATCAGTAACACCTGCTTAAACTTTATTAATACAAAAAATTAGCGTAGCATGGAAAATATTAATGATCTTTGTTGCATGAAAATACATACACCTCAGTTCATTAAAATAGCTTAGCGAAACTCATGTTCAACTTGGAACAGAGATGGTAACTAGACTGAGGAAGGCTATTCAAGTTGACCCATATCTGAACTTGCTTAAGCTCAGAATAGAGATTGTCACCAAAGCGGTAAGGTGGGCGTAGTGGAGACATCGGGCAGCGATGTCTCCACTACGCCCACTGGGAAAAATAGTTTTGAAGCAGTTACACACATATTACCAAGGCAGACATCTACTAAGGACTGAAAATAATCTTGTGCTATATGGTGAAAGGGTAGTGGTTCTGTGAAAGGCAAGGGAAGAAATCCTAAAAAGCTAACATTAGTGTCATCAAGGAATTCAAGGTAGCAAGAATTAGGCAAGAGCACTCATATTTTGGAAAAGACACAGAAATCCTAATTACTGGATGTGAGACTTTTGCCAGATACCAACCAGCAAATAAAAAATATTTCTTCCAACCTTATCTACCATGACAGAAGTTTGCAGCTAACATTTTTGAGTAGAAAGGACATTCTATTTTGTTTTTAGATTATTTTTCCAAATACTAGGACAGGATATGCAGAAAATTCATGACAAGACAGCCCAAAATGTCATATGTAAGCTCAAATCCTTGTTTGTAAGATGGTGAGTGACATTATGCCATTCGGCATGAGAGTAGAGTGACTGTGGTATGCACCTAACTCAGTCTAGTCTCAGGTACCCAACAAGCTTGCAGAGAGATCCTGTAAGGATCCTCAAGATGATGCTCTGGAAAACTTGGGAGATAGGCAAGATGCACATTTGGGTCTATTAGAGCTAAGGAACATGCCCATAGCAGACCAAATTGCCTGTGGCACCAAGAAGGATGAGGAAAAGGCTGAAGTAGCTCCAGAAGAAACTAAAGTCATACTATGACAAGTGAGCTAGACCCCATCATTGCTATTTCAGGGAGGTCTGACTGACCATCTCTGGATGGAGACCAGTTGAGGTTAGTGAATTGGGACCAGAACCAAGATCCTCTACTGAAGATGGCAATAGCTACCATCAGAACTGAAGACATTTGAGACAGTGCCAACTGAATTAGCTGAATGAAGTGGGAGAGGGGAACAGAAAGGGAAACTCATCAGCTGAAGCCTGTTGTGACTGTCGCTGCCCGATGTCTCCACTACGCCCACCTTACCGCTTTGGTGACTCCCTCTTTGCCTGTTGGAAGTTTGGCTGCTGCGGCATCATCTTGCCATTCCTCTCCGGCGTCCCTGGAATGGCTGGACGCTGCGCTCCGCCATGTTTCCCAGCAGCCTAGGGGCGCACACGTGGCGCGGCCCCGACTCAAGTACCAGCAGTGGCATGAACCTCAGTGGTGTCCCCCTAAGGTGATGTCATCCTCACCGGATATTTAAGGTCTCTGAAATCGCTAACGTATCGAGTTAGCAAGGGCTTTCTTCCAGGTATCAGCGGATAGGATTCGCTCTCTGCACACCTTGCTACTCTGCCTCCTCGGACTTACCAGGGGTACCCGCTCCTCGGGGGCCTCACTTTCTCTTTTGCTTTTCAGATCGCAGTCTGGAACTGGTACTCGCTCCTCGAGGGCCCTCGTTCCCGGACTTGCTACTGAATACCACTTCTGCCAGGAAGTCATAGCTGCCTACAACATCAGTGAGTTACCATCTCTCTCTCAGAGCGTTCCCTGAAACCAGGTACTCGCTCCTCGAGGGCCTACTTCATTCCAGCTCCTGGGTTGCTTCTAAGAGACTATTGTGTGAGTGTTACCATCAAGGTTCTGTTCCTGAACTCTGCATTCCCTGCCTACTCACTATATTCAGTTTCTCTACAGCTCAGTTATCCAGGATCGCTGTTCCAGTATCTGAGGGACCACAGCCCAGCCGGGCACTTCAGCTCACTACTGCTACCTCTGGTGGTTCAATATACTGTTTAATAATATACTTCTTCACTCCTATAGAAATAACCGCCTGTTCTTATTTACTTAACCCTATTCTGTAGACGTAAACTTTTCATGAAGACTGTCATCTGTAAGCACCTGTATTTATTATAAGAATTTGTATTTACTATTTATATTTATTATTTAGCTATTAACATTGTTCTGTTACCACTTGGTACTATTTCTCTCCTTTACCTCAAACTCTAAGTTCCTACTAAGTTAGCCATGTTATTTATACCCAATCGTTGGATGTAATTGTATATTTGTTTAATTGTTCAATCTGTTTGATGTAATTTTCTGTTCCTTGTTCTGTGTAAACCGAAGTGGTATGCACTAGTGCATGAACTCCGGTATATAAAAGCCTTTAAATAAATAAAATAAATAAATAAAAGAACTAGTGTGTGTCTGTCTCCATACTCTGAGCCTGATCGGTGGTCACTCTCGGGATCTTTCCCCGGGGGCGTGGTCATCTGCTACCAGCCCAAGGATCCACCCACAACTACCTCAAACACTAACAAAGCCAGAGTCTTCTGCTGAAACAGCTGGGATCTCAGAAAACAAGATGCACAAAATTCCAGGGAATTCCAAGAAGGAAAGTAACTCAATCAGATTGCAAAGTCCAGCAAGATTTGAAAATTGTGTATTGGACTGATGTTGAAGATAAAACCCCAATAGCGTTATATGCCAGCTTTTATGTACATAAATATTTGCCAGTTGTTGACCTCCTATGCAGCTTCTTCTCCAGCTTTGAATAGCAAACATTTTTATTCACAGCCTGAATAGCTGTTTGCCTGAGACAGTAAAATGGCAAATCATGTCAATAATATTAATAACATTTACTTATATGCTTACCACAAAGCTGTCCAGATAGTAGCACAATAGTAGTATAAAAATATAAAATCAAGAATCTAGAAATACACATCATAAAATTCTCCCACCCAATCATCCAAAATAGGGTAGAAATTTGATAATTTCACAAATTTGATATCTATTTCACATCAAAATTTAAAAACCATCTGTCTGATTTCTATTGGGTTATGGACATGCTTTCCAAATTATAAAAAATGCCAATGAATAAAGTGAATGGTAGGCATGATCCATCTCAAGTGGAGGGAAGTTTTGACATTAAAATACTGAAGGTCGTTACAAAGGCAGCAATCCATCTTTCTCTACAGAGGCTTAGGAGTTATGAAGTATCAAAAGATGAAGTTCTGAGAGATAACCTAGTCCTTCTTAATAATTTACAGACTGTACAGACTGTATCTATAGACTATATCTATAGACTAAAAGGTTGAGTGCTTCCGAGATTTAGGGGAACTGTCATTATTTGGTTTTGTACAATGACAGAAGAATAGGCAAATGTATCACGATTATTCATTGGTAATCAAAAGCTAGTGAGGTGCAATTTTTTTGCGTTCGAGCTAGAACCAGGCAAATTTCAGGCAATATGAATCAGACAGATTGACTGATTTTCCCCATATTTGCAGGAAATTTCATCAAAATTAACAGGAAAGTTTCCTATTTAATTGTGATATGTACATTCCCCTTTCCTTTAGGGAAGGCCGTTAAGCCACAAAGGTGAATTTTCAAAGCTGGATGTGCACTGAAATCGGGAGATGGGCACACATCTGGCACTTGCGCGTGTCCACCCGATTTTATAAGGCAGGCAGATGTGTACACAAATGCTGATACGTGAATATCTCACATTGGCCCAAAAAGAGGCAGGTGTATTACAAAGTGGGGCCAAGAGATGTGCATGCAAATACTTACATGCTTGGGCATGTACTTGGATCCGCTGCCACATAACTTTATTTCTGCTATGGAGAAGGTGTAAGTTTAAAAAACAAATTGCTACAGGCATCTGTGAGGGGATTGAGGGGGGTCTGAGGTAACGTGTTGGGGAGTTCAGACTAAAAACTAGGGGTTTTGGGAGGGCCTAGCAGAACACTTGGGCAAACTGGGGGACGAACTGGTGAAACTGGTCATTGGCTGAACATGCATCTTTAATAAAATACAGGCAGTTGTGCGACTGCAAGCCTACATGCACTGCTTGGAGCACACAGCCTTAAAATCAGGCGTTCAGGATATAAAATTGCCACATCTCTGGGTGCGAGCCACTGTACATGTGTATATGTGCGCCTGCACGGCTGATTGTCAGTTACTGTCTTAGGGTAGAGGAATTTGCTGAGAAGATAGAAACTGAATTTCGTTGGTGGGAGAGGAGGCAGTACAAAAGCTTTCCTCATCTCGACATTATATTCTGGCACCAACGCCTGATTTCAAAGGTTGCATTCCATACACTTGAAACTGGCACTGCATGGTCCATCCATGCATAACGCGGGATGCAGATTCAGGAAGCTGTCACATCCCTGCCCATCTGTAATTACTCATTAGCCATGCTAAAATCGGCTTCAGAAACTGTCATGTCAGATTTAGTAAATGACAGGGAATGTGCAGCCACACTTAACTGTGGTATAAGCATTGATGGTCTGACCGACCTTTCGGAAGAGTTTTTCCAGTAATCTCTATAAATGTATGCGAATCCTATTCTTCCATATTTCTCTCGCCTCTTGAAAACACAGCAGTTGAGGTTCAATTTCTATTGTTCAGGATAAGGGGGGGGGGGGATACCTTTATATGCTGAGTGAACGTAAAATTCCCTATGCAGAGGGACAAGCTAAGCTAGTCCTGGCTTTACCCCATTGCATGCAGGGAGATATAACTCAAATGGAAAATCAGAATTATATCTC
Organism: Rhinatrema bivittatum; assembly: GCF_901001135.1. NCBI lineage: Eukaryota > Metazoa > Chordata > Amphibia > Gymnophiona > Rhinatrematidae > Rhinatrema > Rhinatrema bivittatum. The sequence goes on from NC_042619.1 coordinate 200,754,619, forward strand.
CCTGCTTGCAATGGCTCAGCTTCTCTTCCTCCATGCTATTTACATGACAAATGAATGTTTAAACTTAACTCAAAGGAGAACAAAAATTCCTCATCCAAACACAAGACTATAAAAACTAGATGTGCATCAAAATAGAGTGGAATAAATGAAATCATAGGATGAAAAAATGTGGTAGTATAAAATGTATTGAAAATCTACAATCTTAATCAAAGCTTTTCAGGTTAAGTAGCACCTCAATATAATTAGTTACCACTGTATATCAATATCTTCGGTGGAGCTTTTTATACATTTTTGACAACAAAAGCTTTTGGGATCAAGGCAGTTCCTTTCTTAAGCCAAGTCCATATAAAATATTTTTAAATATCATTAAGCTGAAGATACTGCTACTATTATTAATTATGGATGTTCAAGGACCAATCATTTGGTTCAATTCATTCATTCATCTCATAGGTCATAGTCATTCATCAGATTTATTTGAAATTAAAACAAACTTGGGCTGGTGCTTTTTAATATATTTATAAATGATCTGGAAAAGGGGTACGACGAGTGAGGTGATCACATTTTCCAATGACACAAAATTAAATCACAAACAGATTGTGATAAATTGCAGGAGGACCCTGTGAGACTGCAAGATTAAATTTCATCTGCATATGAATGCCCAATGTGGACAAGTGCAAGGTGATGCCTATAGGGAAAAATAACCCATGAGGTAGTTACATGATGTTAGGTTCCATATTAGGAGCTATCACCCAGGAAAAAGAACTAACTGGGAGATTTTTCAAAATGCTATAAATATAGCAAAATATGGCGCATTAAGTGCTGCAATAAAAAAGGGTGTGGCAAGGCTTATCGGATTGCCCCCAAGTTGCGAAATGAAATATTATGACACGCCATATGTTAATACATGACACACTGTGTCATCACGGTGCACGCTTTGTCATTGAGCGCACATTGATTAACGTTTGGTGCATTATTTTTTCCCATATATATATTGACTTCTTGCAGCTGCCGCTTTGAAGGTGTATCGAGGTATGGGTTAGAGGAGTGGAGGTGAGTTGTGGCTTAGTGGATTAGGAGTTCTAATAGCAATTTCTGAGTGCATGGTCCTGCTTTTTACTGTTTTTCCTTATGTTTACCTTTACTTTTTGTTTGTATGTCTAGTTTGTCTGTGTCTTTTTTGTGCGGCGGAAAGAGGAGTGGTGGTGGTGGTTTGGAGAAGTGAGGTTGATGGTGTGGAGGAGAGGAGTGGTGAGGAGGAGTAAGGAGGTGGGAGGAGTGGAAGAGTGAGGAGGTGGTGGAGTGGAGGAGTGAGGAGGTTGTGAGGAGGAGTGAAGAGGTGTTAGGGTAGAGGAGTGAGGAGTACAGAAAAGTGAGAAGATAGTGGAGTTGAGGAGTGAGGAGGTAGTGAGGAGGTGTGAAGAGTGGAGGAGCGAGGAGTTCAGAGGAGTAAGGAAGTGGTGGAGTGGAGGATTGAGGCGTGCAGAGAAGTAGTAGTAGTGGTGGTGGTAGTCGTGTGGAGGATTGAGGAAGCAAGGTGGTTGTGGAAAGGATAGAGCGTGAGAGACGGGAAGAGAGGAGAGGTGTGAAGAGAGGAGGGGAGGAGGGAGAAGAGGAGTAAGGAGGATGAGAGCAGGAGTGTTAGGGGAAGGAGAAGTAGGAGTAGGAGTAGCGACAGGAGTAGAGATAGGGATGGGGGAAGGAATAGGAGTAGGCGAGAAGAGGATAAGCAGGCGAGTCCAGTGGGAGGAAGATGACAGACTAGGGATAGACAGTGAGGGCAGCTACCTGAATGCACAGGCTGCAGATGCTGCTGTAGGATTCACAGAACCTCTTGGCCTGTTATGAAAGGACAGGCCCAAGGCCTAGACCTGCAGGCCCAAAATCAGCCTCCTTCTTCCTTAAACTATAAATGACATCATCCAACCGAAGGACACACCGCAGTGATGACATTGTTGTGCCTTCCTCTAGAGTGGACAGTGCTATCACTATTTTGTTGTACAGCTGTACATTTTGAAGGCTGTATATCCAAACAGTTCCATCTGCTTGGGAGGAAGGTGTTGATGTCATTTTTGTCACTGTAATAAAAAAGAAATATGGGGAAAACTTGTTCCAGGGCTTACATGCCTAGACTTCTACCTTCTGCTTGATACAGGACGCTGTGATCCAAGAAAGAAGGGGATGTCAACATTTATACACAGACCTGATTTCAGTGAATATAGCCTGTTCTGCAGTGCATGTCTGAAGATGAGATGAGTAGGTGGAAAGCACTGTCCACTGCCATGCGGAAAGTTCCTGAATTGGGTTATCAGCTCACTGGGTTAACAGGAACTGGGGATGCTGGTGGAGGGAGGGAGTGAAGGAATAATTATCATTGCTTAAGGCTGACAAGTGGTGGAAATTTTCAGGGTCCAGGAATGTAGGGTTCTGGAGAGAGCCCTGGTGCATGGCTCCTGGCCCCAGGAAGTAGTGAATGAAGGCTCCTGGCTCCAGATCCCATCCCTCACATCCTTCCTCTGCTGCTCCAGCTGAGAGTGCCAGATCGTGGCAGTTCAGCTGGAAACTTCACTGGGAGATGGTATCCTCAGCGGAGGCTCATATGTGCATTCCCCGGAGCTCAAGGTGATCTCGCCAGGGGACTGGCTCAGCGTGGCCCAGTTCCATCCTTAAAGGCTTCTTCTCCGCAGCAGAATGTAAATTGTCGAATGGTAAATTTATCAATGCAACCTGAAACTGAAGCTATTGACGCAGAGGAAAACAGGCAAAACTCCCCTTTATGCTTCATGATTTCACCAGGCATGAAAAGCAAATCATTTTTCAGGAAAGGATAGCCCTCCGATAACTTCTGCCACCTTCCACTCCCTTCAGAATGCCATCCTGCTCCCACTGCTTTATCATGGTACAGAATTATAGTTTATAGCAGTGAATCGAGAATGTATTGTTATTTCTTATATAATGTCTGCATCCTTCCTTGGGATGATGAAGGCTCTGTGAAGAATTCAGCTATTGCTCCTCCAGGTATAATACTTCATTCTAACATGTGAAAGTCATGGAGATGGATGGATGGGAGATGTTACAAAATGGCCAAAGCAAACATGGATATTTCAGAGGAAGACAAGCTTAACTTGAGATCTCTTTGCAAAATGTGTCAGTATTTGTCAATCGCTTGTTAATAAAATGAAGACATTGAAAGTCAGCTTGCATTACGAACAATACCTAGAATTTATTTTCAGAATTGAGGAAGCTAACCTAAAATGGTAAAAAATAGAGACCGTTACAGCGAGCTGTATATGTGGAGAGGGAAGGCTGTAAGCTGATTAAATCTTCTGCTGCACTAACTGCATGTGAAGCTCATCAATCAAACAAAATACAAATTCAGAAAACAGAATGCCACGTCAACTATGTATCCACTGAGTGGTAAATCTGATGTTTCAAACTATATATATACAATTTTAGGGTGAAAAGAAGCACGAGTTTGTGAACATTTTTCCAGTTGTGGAAAGGCAATGCCCAGTTGTACTGATTTTAAGGGACGGAAGTAATGATATATGGAATCTAAAGCTAGCTCAGCGCAGCTTAGTACAGTGACTGAGGTACTTTTTTAGTCTGCATTTCCAAATAATACTCAAGATGGCTTAAAGCATTGTTAGAATTCAGATTCAATAAGTCCCTGACACAAATAGCCTACAGTGCTCAATAGGTACTTGAGGCTATTGGAGATAAAGTGACTTGACCACGGTCAAAAAAGCGTCAGTGAGAGAATGAGATTTGAACCTGATGTCCTTGGCTCTCAGTTCACTGCTCTAATCACCAGGCCTCCACTTCTCATGATCTGCACTTCAGTGCCCTCAGATTAAATTGAGAATTACTTAATTTTACTTACCTTTACTCCTCTTCTTTATGATTCTGCTATAAGCACTAACAACATTTGGAACCACCCTAGAAGTGGCCAAGGTCATCATTAGATGAGTCCAACTATTTACCTGATTTTTCATTCAGTATCATCCTACAAGATCACCAAGTTGTTCACAACAACCTTTTGGGGTCATTTTCAAAAGCGATCACACACAAAAAGGGACTTTTCGCATGCGATCATTAAATGGGGGAGGAGTCAGCCCCAGAAGAGGAGGAGTCGAGGCGGCACCAGGGCCGACCCTGCGAAGACATCGCTGGTGGCGAAAAGTAAGTACCCTTATCACCGCCAGTTTCGCACCGAATAACTACACCTTTTATGGTGTAGTTATTCGGTGTGAAAGCCAGCAGCCAGCACACCGCAGTGATGTGATGGCTGCTGGCTTTCGCAGATCTACCCCCCACTTCGCCCCCCCCCCCCCAACTAAGGTCTTAGTAGTTTAGAACTAATCTGGCCAAGTTACGATGTATATTCAGCAGCAAGATAAAGCCATTGAATATATGCGTATATATATGCACTTAGCCAGTCTACCTGGCTAAGTTTAGACCTGCTGTATAGGGCATCTAAACTTGCTTTTATTCTCATTCGGCTAACTCCAAATATCGGTAGTTAGCCCTGTAAGTTATATGGCTAACTCGCTCTGCCCGTATACGCCTACTTTTTGTGCGTGTAACTTTTGGGTGGCCGCTAAATGTATACACATATTCAGAACCCATTACATAGCCACATAAGTACCACTTATCTAGCTAAATAATGCTGAACATGCTTTAAATATTGGGCCCTATGTTTTTATTGAATATATGCAAGATGTAAAGTAAGAATAAATGGATAGACAATTATGCTTTATGAATTTTTAATACATTATTTTTTTATTATGTATTTTTAATGTATTTTATGTTTGGTTTAATAAATAATCTACTTTGTGCTATTTCAGAAAAGAGTGGAATATCAAATCTAATTCGATAACTATTCACATACTGTCCTGAACTACTCAGTATGTTTAAGATCTAATTTGTATAGAAAGTTAAGTTTATAAAAATTAATAATTGGGATTTATGTTTATTGAAATGAAAGTGAAAAATGTGAGAAATAAGCCCAATTTTATTTTGTTTCGAAGAAACCAAAATTTATTTTCCCAAAATCAAAAAAATGTGTGAATTTTTCATTTTTGGGAAATAGTGCACCCTATTAACAAATAGATGTAACAAAACAGGAATTCACTGGAACCAAGCCTTGGGCTTGGGTCAAGCCTAAGAAGAAGGCCTAGGCTTTGGTTCAGTGCAGGGCCTGGTCAAGGTCAGGTTCTGTTGCCAAGACCCAGACCTAGAGACTAGGCATGGGCCTGACACCAAGGCCTGGCCTTGGCCAGGTCCTGTTTTCAGGGTCCGGCTCTAGGCCTAGACTCAGGCCTGTTACGAGGGGACAGGCCCAAGGCTCTCTTGCATAGGACATCACATGATACAATTTACCAGGAGATTTCTATCAACCCATTGACTGTAATAACAACCCAGCTACAAGTCAGAAGCTATTACATTTATTCTCTATTCCTGTTAGCAAACATTGCAAAATATACAAAGTGAATTGTAAGCGTGCCCTCCCGAGTTCTGTGCCATGTTTCAAGGTTAAAAGCCAGTAAGAAAGATAAGGATGAAAGAAGATCACATGTCCATTGTATTCGACTTCTTTGGTTGCCTTGCTAGCAGCTCTCTTGTAGCGACTCAGGGGAGAGCAGAGAGCAGCGCTGCTTGTCACAGCCAGTTCTTTCTCTCACTGGTGAAAATGCTTGATCAGCCCCAAAATGATGACAGCGCAACTCATCCAACCTCCTTTCAGTCATTATACATAAACATTACTTAACAATTTCCTACAACATTTAAAATACATCTATTTATCATTCTGAAAACATGTAATGAATATTAAAACTGACTACCAATGAAAATCTGAAGGATCACTAATTTTGTATATCAATTACTTTAGCTGAGATGAAGTGACTTAGTCACAGTCAACCAGGTCAGCAGCAGAAAAGGGGGTGCTCTGTCTTTAGCCTCAGGGTTATTCCAACAGCTACCCACTCTTCATTTTAAACTATTCCCAGTTCAGAGCAGGAATTCATCAAACCGCATATTGCAAAGTCTGCATTTTATACATCTGCGGCTCTAGTGAGCATGGAGTGAATTGAGTTTGGCTCAGTGGCTTAATGCTCTTGTATTCTGATGATGTTTTGTTGACATTATTTGACGCTGTGTGCTAGGAAGTCTGGACATCATTTTGGAAAGATTTCTTCTGAAAAAGCAATGAATATAATTTTAAATTAAATTAAAAAGTGAATTAAATTTAGCTCAGTGGGAACCAAATTCTGTGGTTCGTAATGAACTAACAGTTAAAAAGGATACACAGGTTCTGCTTCCCGTAGACAGTTTGAGGAGGAAAGCCTTAAAAGGGGGGGGGGGGGGGGGGGTGTTAAAGAGTTGCACGTAAAATCAGCACATACATATGTAAATTCAGAAATACTTGTGTATATGTTATTATTTTATGAACATCCAACATACCCTCGTAAGGAATGGTACGGGAGTAACTATGCACCTGCAAAAAAGGGGCAGGTTGTTGACGTTCCAGGGCAGAGCTAGCATTTATGCGAGCAAGTTGCTATTTTATAAGCAATTTCTGCATTTAAATGTGGCAGCTCACTCACGTATATTTACACTTGCTCAATATCTATTAATGATCTTAACAATGAAGTTCTGATCGGGTGGGTGGTGGTCTGGGTGAAGAGGGGGGAATTGAGGCTGAAGAGCCAGGAGGAGGTTAATAACCTGCAGATGGGCTAGGTGAACTGGTAGAGTAATTGATAACACTGGGAATTTCATTGCTGCACATATGGCAGAAAACCTCCCGACTTACAGGGGGTGAATGCGTGTAAATTACTCAGAACTTCTCTAGATAAGTGCCAAAGTCACTACTTATCTGCATAAATCTTAAAACGTTACTTAATCGGCTATGATAGATAGCTGGAGAAGTCTAAAATGTGTTACTTAATACTTATACGGCTATCTGGCTCAGATAAGTGGTGGTTTAAGATTTATCAGGATATGTCCCGCCACTTTGCCAGATAAGTTAGAACTTACCCGGATAAGTGCAATATGTATTTGCACATATTTTACAAGTGCGTGCATGTTGCAGGGTGCATTTACGTGTATTTTATAACCTGTGTGGGTTATAAAATAGAGGAGCAGATTTTGTGCATCCATATACATGTGTATATGGGCATGTGCGTAGCCGTTTGACATTTAATCTCCCTGTGAACCAGGCAAATATTATCTGTGCATGTCAACTCCTAAACAGGGCATAAGTTCCTATAAAAAAGTTTTCACAGCAAACTGTGGCGATGGAGAAAGAACCCAGCTAAATCAGGCCCTATGCATTTAATTTATTTTAAGTGTCTGGTTCATTATAAAATGAGTTTTGAAAGCAAAGAAAACTTGGGACACTGAAGAGTCACTATATGGTATTGCTTTCATAGTACCTTCTCCTCGATTGTGTAACCGCATCTACTAACTTTCTGGCTCTGTGGAAGGTCCTTCATTTTTATAAAGAAGGAACTGTGCAATTTTCACTGGTGAGCACTGAGGAAGACCATATTCATAGGGGATCATTAGAGCTGAGCTCAGGCTGGAGAACTTCAGTGCAGGTTTCCGAAAGTTGGTTTTGGTTCATAGTGCATAGAAAGTGACATGGTCTTCTTTCAGTAAATTGTAGTATATTTTGCAAAACTGCAAATATTTAATTTGAACTATTTTAAAGTATTACAAACCAGGACATAGCTCAGTCAGTGACACTGGAAATTCAAGGAGAATGTTTGTGAAAACTGTGGAGATTCTTCATGATTTGCAGGAATTTTGGGGGCATTTTAGCAGAGGAAACCATAGTCATAGAAACATAGAAATGAGGGTAGAAAAGGACCAAATGATCCACCCAGTCTGCCCAGCAAGTTTATGCCAGTATCTGCTGCACTGTGCAGGTTACCCTGATACTTATCAGTTTATCAGACCATAAAAGTCATCCAACTTTCCTTAACCCTTGCCATGAAAGCAGAGAACAATGTTGGAGCTGCATCAAAAGTATCAGGCTTAGTGATTACGGGTAGTAAGTGCCACATCAGCTAATTACCTCCATGTTCGTTTGTTCCCAAACCGTAAAAGTCGGGGCCCTGGGTGGTTGCTGTTTGAATCCAATTCCCTTTTACTCACTGCCATTCAAGCAGAGAGCGATGATGGAGATGCATTAACAGTTTCAAGGCTTAATTGTTAGCAACTGCCACACCAGCAAGTTACCCCCAGTTACCCCCATGCACTCTTTTCTTTTTTTTTCAGCCTCTAGCCTTTAGGGATCCACAGTGTTTATCCCATGTCCCTTTGAATTCCTTCAATGTTTTTGTCTTCACCACCTCATGCAGAAGGGCCTTTCAGGCATTCACCACCCTCTCTGTGAAGAAATATTTCCTGACATTGGTTCTCAGTCATCCTTCCTGGAGTTTCATTTCATGACCCCTAGTTCTATTGATTTCTTTCCAACGGAAAAGGTTTGATGATTATGCATCATTAAAACCTTCCAGCTATCTGAAGGTCTGTATCATATTTTTTTTTGTATTTTGTATTTGAAAAAATTTATTAATCGCTTAACACAAATGGCCTAAGCGATATACAAAATTACATACATAATATTAAAATAATAAAATCACAAAGTTTCACAGAAACTAAAAACAGACAAACATTATAGATGAATAAATCACTATAACAACAGTAAAAAATGAGAAAAACACCACTGTCACATCTAAATATGAAGTCAGATGGCATTCACTTCATGGCATTACTCTTCAACACAGAGGCAAATAACATTCAGTTCATTGCGTTACAACTTAAACGCACGGGCAAGGAGAAATTCTTTATAAGAAGTTTTAAATTTCTTAACATCATCCATAGATCTTAGATCTATAGGGATCGAATTCCATTGGGAGGGTGCCGCAACTGAAAAAGAAGTCTCTCTAGTACTGAACAGACGAGCTTGACGAATAGAAGGAACTTCAAGATTGTTTAACTGCGAAGATCTCAAGCATCTAACTGGTTTATGAATTCTCAATAAAGCATTAAACCAGTATGATGAATTGGACATGCAAAGTTTGAAAACAGTTAACCCTATTTTAAAGGAAATCCGTTCACAAACAGGTAACCAGTTAAGACTACAAAGCACTGGTGATATCCTGTCAAAACGTTTTAGGTTAGAAACCAACCTGGCAGCAGAATTCAATAAAAGCTGAATAGGCTGAATTTGACATTTTGGTAACCCAATGTAAAGTCCATTGCAGTAATCAATGTGTGGAAAGATGAGCGCACGAACAACCGTCAAGAAGTCTTTTTCATAAAGCAAATGGCGTAAGCCAACCAGTAATCGCAATTTAAAAAAACCTGTTTTAATAAACATTCTGATTTGAGGTCTGAAGGATAGATTGGAGTCTAACAAAAAACCCAGACTTAATCGGAGAAGAAAGAGAATACGATATGTTATTGATAGACAATGAATTCTGAATCGGGATAGATAATGATCGATGGATTAACAACATTGTAGTCTTATTCATAGCTCCCCTGTACCTCCTTATTCATATCTCCCCTGTACCTCCTTTCTTCCAGGGTGTACATATTCAGATCCTTCGGCCTCTCCTCATAAGTCTTTCAATGCTGACCCCTCACCATTTTAGTCACTCTTCTTTGGACCACCTATATCTTGACTTTATCCTTTTGAGATACAGTACTCCAGGTGAGGCCTCACCAAGGACCTTTACAAGGGCATTATCACCTCTTTTTTCATACTGGTTATTCCTCTTTATATGCAGCCCAGCATTTTTCTGGCTTTAGCTATCACCTTGTCACATTGCTTCGCCATCTTCAGATTATCAGCCACTATTACACCAAGGTCCCTCTCCCAGTCCGTGTGCATTAGACTTTCACCACCCATCACATAAAGCTCTTTTGGATTGCTGCACCCCAGATGCATAACTCTGCACTTCTTGGCATTGAATCCCAGCTGCCACATCTTTGACCACTCTTCAAGTTTTCGTAAATCACTTTTCATTCTCTCTTCTCCTTCAGGCGTGTCCACTCTGTTGCAGATCTTAGTATCATCTGCAAATAGATAAACTTTACCTTCTATTCCTTCCACCAGTTCACTCACAAAGCTATTGAACAGAATTGGTCCCAAAACCAATCCTTGTGTCACTCCACTTAACACCATTCTTTCTTCAGAGTAGGTTCCATTTACCATTGCATGCTGTCTCCTGTCAGTCACTCAATTTGCAATCCACGCTACTACCTTGGCACCCACTCCCACACTTCTAATTTTGTTCATGAGTCTTCAATGTGGGACCACATCAAAAGCTTTACTAAAATACAAGTAAATCATGTAGAGCGTTCTTCCCTGATCCAATTCTCTAGTCAGCCAATTAAAAAAATCAAGCTGATTTGTCTGACAGAACCATCCCCTGGTGAATCCATGCTGCCTCGGGTCGAGTCAATGGTAATTATTTTACAGTCTAATTCATACATTTCAGAAAGAAATCAACAGATAAACACCATCAGAAGGATACTGATTCATCTTAGCTTGTGGCTAATTACAGCAGGACACTCAGGAAGGGCTGGAATACATACTCAAATAGCCCTGGATCAGATCTCTCAAATTAAGACTTTCTAGCATCATTTGTGGCAGCTTCACCTCAACTGCTCTGTCTTCTACTTGAACAAGAGGGAAGCCTCTTGACGATTTCCATACTCCAACCTCTCTGGAAAGGACTCTTCCCTTACATCATCACATTGATGGTCTGAAAAAACTGGCACCCAGCTCAGCCTGCAGTGGAGAGGAGTGCACAAGGTGAGTGGGCTGTGCTTGGTGCCTGGCTGGTTCCGCATACACATCGTTTTAATATTAATGAGCAGCTTTCCACACATTTTCATGCGATGCAGCTCACAGGGATGGCCATTTTATAACTATGCGTGTTTGGATAAAGTCCGCACGTGCCCCTTCCCTTATGGGCATGAGTTTGCTTTAAATGTTCTCAGGTATGTGGGCTGGTGTGCAGTGCACACACACTCTTCACTCACACAAAATTGTGCCTGCTCTTTGAGGACATGATTCGTGTGGGTGAATTTACATGCATACTTTTCAACGGTATATACGCAGACTTTATAGAGTAATATAAAGCAAACTTAACATGTCTAAGCTTGCTTTAAAATGTCTTGAGTAAGTGGCTGAGTATTCACACAACTGACTTTGCACAGTTACAGTTGCTCCTGACAGAGCATAGCTTGTGCAGAGCAGAAAGACTTCCGCACAGGAAGCCAAATCTTCAAGCTTATTCGTGGTAGAACATTGTTGTGTGCTAGTGGATGCAGGGAGATTTATCTGAATATTTTTTAACCTGTTTCTAAAAGTATGAAAATATGCACACATGTTTCAGTATACGTGAATGTTTCCAATGCAAGAAATTCTTAAACATATAGAAAGTCTGTGAGGGAGTCTATAGAAAACTCCCTCAGACTTACCTTAAAGGACCGAGCACAGCTGTCTCACACAGTCCTCCTTAAAATCCAAGCCCATAATGAATTCTGGGGGAAGGGACGAGCACCTAACAAAGAGTTTAAGAACTCAGGGCCTGAAAGTTTTAAACAGGTCCCAGGGAAAAAAGTAGGAGCCCACCATCATACCTGTCAACTTGTTTTTCCTGTCACCCTGAGATCATTGCGGGGTAGCAAGAGGGGGAGAGGGCCTGGTAGCAGCATGTACACAAACTTTCTATGTCAAACACTAGCACACTCACATGTTCACTTCCTCATTCATACATATGCACACTCACTCTTCTTCCTTTTACATATACACACCCCCACACACATTCATTTCTCTCCCTTTTCCATACACATTCCTGCACTCTCACACACAAATGCACATTCCTTTCTCTCTTCTCACCTTGATCCCCATTTAGCCACATTAGCCAACTCTTCTCAGGCTCACTAGTCAATTGTGACACTACCTCCTCTTCTGCAGCATCAGGCCCATACTGCCCTTGTTTCATTTCCTGTACACACCCCAACGCTGCTACTCTTCCTGCGTCTGTGTTGTAGATCTGCTAGGGAGTTAGCAATCTCTTATGCTTTGACTCCTGAGAGGGGAGCATTTAACAATTTGTTATGTGTGAACTCCTCTGGAGGGAGGAGCTAGCAATCTGTTATGGTTAAACTCCTATGAAGGGGAGGAGTTAGCAATTTTGTAAGGAAAGCTCTGTGTTAGAGCTAGGAGAAGCAATATGTTGTGTACTAGCTCCTGAAGGAGGAGTTAGCAAGCTGTTATGAATCTCCGTACAGAGTTGGCAATCTGAAGGAATCTGCTCCTGTGGAAGGAGAAGTAGTAAAGTGATATGCTCAGCTCCTGTAGAAGGAGTAGTTAAACTGTTAATGAATCTGTTGCTCCTGCTAGGAAAGGAATAGCCATCTGTTACCAGCGGAGTGCTTGGAGAGGACACTCAGCTGTAGAGGAATGTAGATAGGTGAATCCTTGGGCCGATGGCAGATGACTGCGCCCCCACGAGGATATCCTGAGAGGGACCACAGGCTAGGCTTGAGTATGGAGACAGACACAGACAGGTATGCTGTGTTCATAGCCAGAACTGGATGACAGATCTCACATAAGGGCTTTAGAAAGCTCAGTAACTGGAAAGGGTTAGGCCCTTGAGGAGCGAGTACCAGGTTTCAGGTACTGAGAGAGCGATGGTAACTCACAATTGTCTGTATCTGTGATAGCTTCCAGGCAGTAAAGAGTCTTCAGAGTGTTTAGGAACATGGGTCCTCGAGGAGCGAGTACCGGTTCCTATCGGCAATCTGAAATAGAGAAAAGAGAGCGAGGCCCCCGAGGAACGGGTACCCCTTGTAAGTCTGAGGAGGCAGAGTAGCTTAGGTAGCGAAACCCTTTGCTAACTCGATCCATTAGCAATTTCTGAGACCTTTTATATTGGAAGCAGATGACGTCAGTTCAGGGAGACGACCCCGAGGTTCGCGCCCTTGCTGGTACATCATTCGGAGCGCGCGCGCGTCCTACGTCATCAGGAACATGGCACATCCACAGTGTCATGCCGCTCCGGGGATGCAGAAGGAAGATGGCAAGAAGACGCCGCGGCAGCAAACTGTCCATCAGGCCCGGAGGGAGTTGCCACCGTGGTAAGGAGGGCGGAGTGAGGGCGTCAAGCAGCGACGGACACAACAGTCTGCAGTTTGTTTTTCCTCATCGGGGGGGGGGGGGGGGGGTGGGAGGCAAACGATATGCGCTTATTCATCTTGCTCCTCCAGCACGGCTCCGCACTTCTCTTCATCCTCCTGCAAAATGGGTGCTGATGCTCCTTCTCCTTATGGCCTGTGCTGCTCCAGCCGGTTTTTCTTCAGGCCTTACGCAGCAGGGAACCCAGAGTTTTGGGGTGTTGGGCAATTTGTTCAGAATTCCCGAGTCTCCGGACCAAATCCAGAGAGCGCCCAGGTAAGCCCATCATAAGCTAAGAATTACTACGTTTAAGGACCGTGAGTAACCTGAAGTTTAAGAGCTACTTCATTTAAAGTACTGCTGTAAGAGAAACAGCGCTGGATGCATAAGTTTACACTAAACTTACATTTATAAATGAGTGTATCCGTACTTATGCTTCCCACACTGCTTCTAGCTCCCCTTCTCTTAGAGCAATGGTGGAGATTCGAGGAGTGGGGCAGAGAGTCCCTTGCTCCCGGCAATAAGAATGAGTCCCTTGCTCCTGGCAATAAGTATCGGGGGCATGGAGGGGGGGTGGGGGCACCACACCACACCATGCCATGACCTTTAGCATTCTTGTGGGTGGGTGGGAAGGGAGGGGGCAGGCTCTTTTAATTTACACAATTACAAGACAGGGGGTCTCTGCTGCATTTTGAGGGGTGAGGAGAAGATGGCCCAACAGGGCCTTTGTATGATATTTTTTTGGGGGAGGGTACTGACCTGCTGGCCCCTTTATTTGATAGGTTTTGATTCCTTATGATAGCGCTACTTAGCCGGATATCTTTTAAAGATATTCGGTTAAGTAGCACTTTATCCAGCCACAGAAGACCACATAACTTAAGACCTTCTTAGAAGCAGGTCTAAAGTTATCAAGCTAATCTGACTTCCCCGGAATGCCCCTGAAACACCCCATTTTTATCTGGCTATAATAATAACTTCTGAGTTAAAACAGCTTTTGAATATGAACCTCTGCTGTGTATATTCTAGGTGCACAAAAAATATCACATGTATGCATAATAACCACAGTGTATACGTGGAGGCAGGTAATTTATAAAGTAAGTGCATACACCCTTTTGAAAACACTTGGTCATGTATTTGAAATCACCAGTTTGTCAAAGCCTCCACCAGTTCTCCCAATACATCGCCAGTTGACGTAGACCCTTTGACGCTTCATCCTGAAGCCCCACAAGTCCACCTCCCAGCCAAAACTGCAGACAAGCGAATCAATCAGCATATAAAAGTATACGAAGAAGTCTGGGTAAAGTATACATGTAAATCTTTAGAAAACAGCAACTACCATGCATATTTCTGGACCCCATGCTGGACCCCCACCATAGACTTCCCCTTTTTTTCTGCTGGTAAAATGTACGCATGAAATGAAAAAAGCACCTGTACTCTTGACATTTATACAATATCAAATCCGTGCTTACGTGCTACTTATGTGTATACATGCTATTTGTCCACACTTCTTTAAAATAAAAAGGTATGCATGTAACTCACACCTCTGCCCCCAGAAGCCAATCCTGGGTGCACCGAAAAGTCTGTGCAAAACCAAGTTACACATTTACTTTTCCATGACCTGGGCATGTATCCATTTTAGAAGAGCCATTTACACATAGAAAACCAGATGTTATGCATGTAAACAGTTTGAAAATTACCTCCTTAAAATACAAAACTATGAGCCTAAGTCTCGCCTCCACCAGCCACAATGGAGGAAGGTGCCTAAGCGAGTTACTTTGCTGCCTTCCTCCAGGTGGACAATGCCATTTTTAAAGCATTGGGACCCAGGAGTGAGTGGGTATTGCTCCTGCCCTTTTGGATGAGGATCAGGGAAAGGGATAAGTGGGGGCCAATGTAGAAGTTCCCAGACCCTGGCACTTTTAAACTAGGAGGAAGAACCTGGCTCTGGCCCCATCCAGATCTGAGCAGGCCCTGGCACCCAGTCAACTCAGTTTTTTGGCCTGGAAAGTCCCAGAGCTACCAGAGACCTATGTTTTGTTTAGGTTCAGGTTTTTCATGTTTAATGTATTAAGGGTTTTTTTTTTTACTTGGCAAATGAGATGAACTGAAAGGAAAGATAAAAACCCCAAAATAAAAAAAATGAACCAAAACAAAAACTGAGTGTTGCACATCCCTAGTATTTAACAAAATCTGCACATCCCTAGTATTTAACTCAATCTTATAATCTATGAATCCACAAACTATCCAACACGGAGTACAGCAAACATATGTACTAAAATACAATTCCAATATACCTGAACATAAAATGCATTCAAATATTTAAAACATCACAAAACACAATATATGTCAAACATCATATTATTGTGGTCCTCCAATAAGCTAGCAAAAATAAGCCCTTTTGCTCCTGAGAAAATTCACTTACAAGCAGAAGGGCTATTTAGGTGCAGAGATACCCATTTTACCTGCAGAACCCACCTGTAGGTCTTCAGAATTACCCCAAGGGTGTTTCACTTAATGCATTTGAGAGGCCTTTAAGGATGATTAACGCACTAACATGCTTTCGGAAATGTGCTCCTGATAGTTAAAGATAATAGCTGCTTGTATTTGGGAAGAGACATTACATGTAAGGTTGCAGTACAGATAACATATACCTTGCACATTTATCTTTACGCAAAAGAAAAGACCATTTAGCTAAGGCACCATAACCACCTTATGGAACATCTTTCACTGCTGTGCGACCTTCTCTAGTCGTAATGATGGAATACAAGCCCTAGGTGAATGGTTTGTATAATCTAATTCAAAGAGAGCAAATGTTCACAACGGTTGATGAAAAGAAAATATATTTAACTGCTTAGAATTTTGTATCCTGTTTAGGTATGAATTAGTTTAGTTTAGTTTTTTCTTAGATCACCTTTGCTACATAAATACAAAGCAGTTTACAATTAAAATATAAAGTACAATCTTTACCAGTAAGTATAAATACATGAAAATTCAGCATAAAAAGTCAACAAAATAATACAATACCCAGACATACATTTAAAATACAATTACAAAAGTAAAGATACTAAAAACGGTGTTGTATAGTTTATTCCTCTGCTCCATTCAAACAGCTGCAAGTGCAACCATGTACATGCATATATAGACACAGCAAAATCTATTCCTGCATTATCTAACCTACATGTATATGATATATACAGGTTATAAAACACACATAAATGCACCCTGCAACATATGCACAGAAAAAAGGCATGAATACATATTGTACTTATCTGAAAAAATTCCAATTTATCTGGTTAAGAGCGGCAAATCTCTTAAAATGCAACTTATCTGGATAAGTTGGATAGCCAGATAAGTCTAAATAGCGCTACTTATCCAAATAAACCAGATATCCAGAAAACTAAAAAGCGCTTCTTATCTGAGTAAGTCATAGTCAGATAATTCTAAAAAGCGCTACTTATCCGGATAAGTCAGATAACTGGATAAGTAGCACTTTTTAAACTCTCTGGCTATCCAACTTAGATGGATAAGTAGCAACTTTGCTTCTATTTAGCCAGGTAAATAGTAACTTGTTCAGATAAGTGTCATTTTTATGATTTAGCCAAAAAAATTAGAATTTATCTGGATAAAGAGCATGTACCCATAGACTTTTGTGCAGGAAGATTTTGTACAGAAAAGTTGTGTAGGCTTAAAAATACAATCTACATGCATTATTTCCCAACTCCAACCAAACCATGCCCCTGAGAAGGTATCCCCTAAATGCAGATTAATGTTCGTTTGGTGGAACAGCGCATACACTCATTTTATCCATAGGGGTAGATTTTTAAAAAACGCGAATAGGCGTACTTTTGCTGGCGCATCAGGTGCCAGCAAAAGTACGCTGGATTTTAGTGGAGCCGCGCGTATCCACTAAAATCCTGGATCGGCGCGCGCAAGGCTATGAATTCTGTATAGCCGGCGCGCGCCGAGCCGCGCTGCCTACCCCCGTTCCCTCCAAGGCCGCTCCGAAATCGGAGCGGCCTTGGAGGGAATCCTCTAACGCCCTCCCCTCATCTTCCCCTCCCTTCCTCTATCTAACCCACCCGCCCGGCCCTGTCTACACCCCCCCCCTTACCTTTCTCCGGGGATTTACACCTCCCGGAGAGAGAAGTAAATCCCCGCGCGCCAGCGGGCCTCTTGCGCGCCGGGCCGCGACCTGGGGCGGGTACGGAGGGCGCGGCCACGCCCCCGTACCCGCCCCCAAAACGCTGCCGACACGCCCCCGAAACGCCGCGACGACCGGGCCCGCCCCCCGACACACCCCCGACACGTTCCCCTCGGAGAACCCCGGGACTTACGCGAGTCCCGGGGCTCTGCGCGCGCCGGTAGGCCAATGTAAAATAGGCTCACCGGCGCGCAGGGCCCTGCTCGCCTAAATCCGCCCGGATTTGGGCGGATTTAGGCGAGCAGGGCTCTGAAAATCCGCCCCATAATGAGGAAATGCAATATTCTGACAAGAGGGTTTATACCCATGAATGGCTTTGAAAATTATCCTTCCCGACATCTGAACCTACTCAAGAAAATCAGACACATCTGAATCACCAAAATGGAGAATTAAGTAACTGAGTATGTACACGCTGGAGAAAAAGGGGAGGGGGGCATACGAGAAACAGCCAAAAATATATCACATTGGACCAGGAAGTAAATTGAGCAAACTAGAAAGACTTTGCAGTCCTTCTGCTTCTTTGAACTAGATCAAAGCTTACTCGGCTTATCTAAGCAAAGTCAAAGCCTGCGCCACTGTTAAAGTTAGCCAGATAAATTTATGCAGCTACCTTTCCTAGCCAGCCAGCAGCTTAATATGAAGTTTAGCACTGATTTTCAGCACTAGGAAGCCAATATTAAAATATAAAAGCTGATCTTCTAATTTAAGGCTCTATTTACTAAAACCTTTTCCTATAGATATAAAATGGGAGAAAACTTTTAGTAAATAGATACCTTAGGACTAGATTCATCAAAATGCTATATTAATGGTGGCAATATGGCTTGTTAGCAGCAGTGATAAAAAAAGGGGTGTAGTTAGGAAAATGTTTGACATCATGTAGGTAAAATCATAACCTGTGATAACTTTCTGCATCAGGGGAAGCAGTATATGTGCACAAGTCAGGCCAGTACACGCAAAACGGGTTTTCTAAGCTGCCCAAGTATGCATGTATCTCCTGCTATATGCATATGTGAAAAGTATCGAAAAAGGGGTGGGGCAACCACCATTATAACAGGCATATATAATATATATGCATGCATGGTATCAGGCTGAAAGTGCATACATGTTCGCCCTATTTGAAATGTATGTGCACGTAAATCCCGCTTCTATCACGTAAGTGGGCCAGTGAAGCACCAGTATCCCACTACTAGTACACTTCCCCCTAACATAGAAGATTTAGGAAGACAGGGCAGATACATAAGAACATAAGAACATAAGAAATTGCCATGCTGGGTCAGACCAAGGGTCCATCAAGCCCAGCATCCTGTCTCTGACAGGGGCCAAACCAGGCCACAAGAACCTGGCAAGTACCCAAACACTAAGAAGATCCCATGCTACTGATGCAATTAATAGCAGTGGCTATTCCCTAATTAACTTGATTAATAGCCATTAATGGACTTCTCCTCCAAGAACTTATCCTGATTAATAGCCATTAATGGACTTCTCCTCCAAGAAAAGATTATGTTTTTGGCCCAGCAATGCTGTGAAGGTGTGTTTGAAAAAAAACCCTCATTTTATCACTCATGATACTAGCCGCCATAATAGCCATGACCCGTGATAACTGCGGCTATGCCGAGATAAAATCTTTTCCCTCTACTGCCAAAAAAGGGTGTTAGTCCCAATGTTAAATCCCACATTAGTGTGTGTTAAATTTTCGTGACATGCAATAGGAGTCCCTCATTTGCATAAAAACTAGCTTTTGCATGCTCATTATAATATTTGCATAGAAACACACGATGGGATAAAGATTGTGTGTTAGACCCTGTGAGGATGGCTGAGCAAAACCTCACTCTCTGGATTCAGGAAACACGCTGACTCCAGCCTTTTTCATAGAATGACGCTTTATTTACAACAAATATGAGGTCGGCTCCTTGCCTCCCTCCCATACTCTATTGTATATAGTACTTTATCTTGTTCTCCCTCTCTTTTTTTTCCTACTCCCAGTTAAGGCTTCCTTGTTATAATGTAACTTTATGCACCTTTTAATATATCTCTTATTGATTGGCTGGTTATAGTTACTGCTTAGTTCGATGTAAACCGAGTTGATTTGATTTGTATCAAGAAAGTCGGTATATAAAAGCCTTTAATAAATAAATAAAATAAAACAAAACAATTTATACATCAGACTGCCTACCTCTTGCAGTATCTTCGTGTACTTACAGTACCTTGGATTAGGTCAGCAATATTGCAGGAGCTGCCGTCTCCTGGAGGCGTTTGTGGCCTAACTATCCCCACCTGGATCCCAGCTTTTATTCCCCTCAAGCTAGCCACACCCTCCTAGCTCCTCCTGTCCAGCAGGGTCCCGCCCATGAAGCATTCACCCTTTAGGAAATTTAAAGGGGACCAGGCATCTATCCAGGTCCTGCAGAGACTCACAGGGTACCACTAGGGGCACACTCTCACATATCCCCCTCATCTTGCGCCTGTTGTGCCAAGCGTCCTCACTCATCCTGGGCTTTACCCAGGGAAGTGCTTCATACTGCCACTCTCCTGGACTCTCACCAACTAGGTTTGGATGTGGGGTCCCAAGGTCCTGTTCTTTCCTACTCACTAGGGTCACCTGGGCTCAGACCGTAACACCCAACCCCCACTGTACACCCAGGTCCAGTCCTTTATTCAGACTCCTCTGCGATTCTGGGTTCCAGGTTTCTCCTGGCAGGACTTCCATGGTTTCTCTTGAATGTGGTCATGGTGGCTTCTCTTTCAGCTGTCCCGCAGCCTCCTTTCCTTTCCTGGAAAACCTTGGCTCCAGATTCTCTTCCCAACTCCATAACCCTTTTACTGAGGGTTTGTGGGACTAATTTCCAGACTTCCAAAGTCCTCTCTTGTCCCACTGAATGCTTCTCAGAGGGCTCTTGCGCAATAGGCTCTAGTTTGTCTGCTACCTTGCGACTTCCCTCTGGAGTCTTCAATGCGTCTCCTTCTGGGATCTCTTGACTCTCTGTGGCCCTTCCACTTGGCCACTCTGCATTGCCCATTCCAGGCAAGACTATGCAACTTGAGCCAGAGCTTTCTGGTACTTGCTCCTTCCACAGTATCTCTCACTACGTTCTCTGCAGCACCTCTCTCTAGGCTTTCCAAAGTAGATTCTCTATCACCACAGCATTTTCTTTGGTGAGTTGCTCCATGTCACTCTCCCATTGGGCCACCTCTGTTGCAGTATCTTGCAATTCTGCTACCAATTCTGTCCAGTCCCTTTTCCGTGGGGGTCTGGAGCTCTGGGGTTGAGCTCTCTGGCTCTGGAAGTCTGGGAACTCCCACCACACAAATATATATGGTTGTTTTTCTCTTTAAGCCTGAATTCCTTGCTGAAAGCTGGCTGCTCTCTGCTGGGCCATGTCCATCAAGTAAGCCCACAGGCTTCTCTCTTTTCTTTTTCTTCTGGGCTGTAGCAATCCTCACTGGATCTCAACCAGTGTTCTGGGACACTGGCTAGGCCTCCGGCAGCTGCAACTTGCTATGAATTTCTTTTTCTTCAGAGGCTGAGCACAGGGCTGAAGGCCAGGGCTCTGTGCATACACTAGCAATTTCAGTTTCAGCTGGGCCTCGCCCTGCTCAAGCCCTGTGCAATATTATGCTTCTTTTTTTTTTCTCTGCTACCTTTTTCTTCTCAAAAGAAAAAAAATGTAAAATAAAACCTGCATCATGGCACTTTAACACACATCCTAACTGGGTACAGAGCTACTTTTTAGACCCATATAAAACCCTAACCCTTGCTTTTCTACCCAGGCCTCTCTGACCTCTCTCTGGTTTAAAAACAGTTCTGTTTTTTTTTTCTTTCATCTGTGCTCTGCAGACTAGCAGTGCTGCGTGGCTTCTGTGCTCTGCAGAGCCACACCCATTTGCTCCAGCTGCTTCTAGTAGGCAGCCCATCAATCAGTCCTTTCTTTTTCCAACAAACTTCCCATTATCTGTGCTCTGGTGCTCTCTTTAGCAGTGCTTGCCTTCAAACTGGTACTGACCATGCACACCCACAGTTTCCTTCATCGTCTTCCCTGAAGACTTGTTTCACTTTTATTTCTCTATGCCTAGCTTACAGAAATTCCATCATGACACTGTATGTGAGGATGGCTGAACAAAACTTCATTCTCTGGAGTCAGGAAACATGCTGACTCCAGCCTTCTTCATGCAATGACACTTTATTTGCAACACAAAACAATGTATACAGCAGATTGCCTAGCTCTTGCAGTATCTTTGTGTTCTTACAATACTCTGGGTTAGGTCAGCAATATTGCAGGAATTGCCTTCTCCTGGAGGCATTCAGGGCCTATCTATTCCCACCTGGGGCCCAGCTCTTATTCCCCTCAAGCCAGTCACACCCTTTGAGCTCCTCCTGTCAAGCCAGATCCACCCATAGAATATTCACCCTTTAGGGAATTTAAAGGGGACCAGGCATCTAGCCTGGTCCTGCACAGACTCTTAGAGTAGGGGCACAATCTCCCCCTTTTTTCATGCTTGAGGCCCTAATGCGATTTGATGAATAACCCTGTTAGGGAGCTAAAATCCCTGTTAGGGAGCTAAAAATGAGGTTTCCTAAGCATCTTTCTAACAAACATCATCTTCTTCAAAATCAACTGTTGTAACTCCCTCCTCTTAGGCCTCCCTGTCTTCACCATCAAACCTCTACAACTCTTAGAAAGCGCCACAGCCCGAGTCCTAACTAACTCATGCAAGAACGACCACATTACACCCATTCTGAAAGATCTTCATTGGCATCCCATTCACTCGAGAATACAATACAAAACCTTATCCCTCATACACAAATCCCTATTGAACAAAAACACGCAATGGCTTCACGAACCTCTCCAACTCCACTCCTCCATCAGACCTACATGAACAGCATACCAAGGAACCCTCCAGTTACCTGCCCTGAAGCTCACCAAACTCGCCTCCACTATGAAGAGAGCTTTCTCAATAGCAGGTCCCTCAACATTTTATTTATTTATTTATTTATTTATTTCAGATTTTTATATACCGGCATTCGAGACAGCAGTCACATCGTGCTGGTTCACATAAAACAGGGGTGCATAGTAAACATAACTATAACAATGGTGTTGAAAAGGCAGTTACATATAACAGGGTGATAAGAACTTGGCTGAGAAGGAAGAGAAAGGAAAGGTTATTAAAATTCACACAGGTAAACGATAGAAGATAAGGATGACCATGGTGTATTTGGAGATTAGTTAACCGAGTTGGAGAATAGTTAACCATGTTGGAGATTAGTTAACCATGGTATAGTTGGAGATTAGGGGTGGCTTGGTGGTGTTCTATCAATTGGCGTCCGGGAAAGCTTGTGTGAATATCCAGGTCTTTAGTCTTTTTTTGAAAGTTGAGATGCATGGTTCTGTTCTTAGATTTGACGGGATGGAGTTCCATAACGGTGGAATGGCTGTAGAGAAAGCCCGGTCTCTTAGTGTGCAGTGTCTGGTGGATTTGGACGGTGGAATGCCATGCCCGCTGATCTCCGCACAGAATCTTGCACAACGAAATTCAAAAAGAAACTGAAAACTTGGCTATTCAAACAGGCCTTCCCCTAACCCTTCCACACCTCACCGCCTGTTGCAACCGTCGCTGCCCGACGGCTTCACTCCACCTACCCTTCTTTTTCTGCGACTCCTCCTGCTCCTTGTGGACGTCTGGCTGCCACGGCATCTGCCCGCCGTCCTCTCCGGTGTCCCCGGACCGGCTTGGGCACTGCCTCCCGCCATGCTCCTCAGGTACCTTAGGGCGCACGCACTGCGCGGCCTTCATTCTTATTTCCTCTATGTCGTGAACCCCAAGGGCGTCTCCCTGTGATGACGTCATGCTGCCTAGATATTTAAGCCTATTGTTTATTGCTAGCCATTGAGTTAGCAAGGGATTTTCTACGGATGGGATTCGCTCTCCGTACTCAGCTACTCTGCCTCCAACTTCTATTGGACTCTTTTCTGCTAATGGGGTACCCGCTCCTCGGGGGCCTCTCTGCTTCTTTCAGGTCACTATCATAAACCGGTACTTGCTCCTTGAGGACCCCATGTTCCCTGACTCACTGCCTGTGTCCATCTCCTCTTCTACTTGGAAGAATTTGCTACAGAAACCATTTGTGAGTACAACTACCATCTACTCCTCAGAGCTGTTTCCCTGGAACCAGGTACTCGCTCCTCGAGGGCCTGCCTCCGTTCCAGCACCAGTGCCATCTCCTACGTGGAACTGCTGCGTGAGTACTTGCCAATGAGTCTCCGCTCCCAGGGATCTGGTACTCGCTCCTCGAGGGCCAGCTCTCCCTATCTCGGGGGCTCCTCCATACTGGGGTCTCTGTGAATGTCTTATTGTACTCATTCTCTCAGTTCTTTTCACTACAGCACTGCTACCGGAGGAACCGCTGTTCCAGCACCCTGAGGAATACTAGCCCAGCCGGGCTCCATCTTCTACTCACTACCACCACCTCTGGTGGCTTCACAATCTGTCTAAATAAAGATATAATCTGTGTTTGTGTGTCTAGAGATGAGCCTGACCTGTGGCCCCTCACGGGACTTCCCCCCGTGGGCGTGGTCAGCTGCCACAGTGTCCAAGGGTCCACCCAAACCTTACAAAACATAACACCTCCACAGGATTCAGAACTATTCCTCCACTAAACTCCGACTTCCAAACTGTACTTAGTCGGGTCTCCCTTCCCTTTTGTTTCTCCTCCCTCCCAATTTTATGTAATGCATCCCATATATCAATGCCCTTCTCTCCATGCTACCTGATTACCCGGTTTCCTGATTATCATATTTCCTGTTTCCCAGATGGTCCATGTTATCGATTACTATGTAATGAAGTTTATTTTATTCTTTTGAGTTCCATGTACTCATTGTGCCTTGCATTTGGCTTTCTATCTCTATGTTCCTTGTAAACCGATACGATGTGAAAACGGTTATTGGTATATAAAAACTACAAATAATAACAAATAAAACACAGAATATGAGAAAAGCCTTAGTAAATCAAGGTCCTATTTTCAGCTGAATTTAGGGTCCTAATTTATCAGCTGCAAATTCACCCACATTCATTTGTTCTTTCTGGCTTTGGGTTTGCATGTGGAGTTTAATTTCAAATTTGTTGATTTTCTATTTTAGTCCACAATGACATGAGCGTAGAAAAGAAAAAGAGGAGAGTAAGGATATCCAAACTCATGCATGATATGCAGGAAGGGCTGCTTTAGCTTTCATTTAGCCAGATAAGTGGCTCAATATGCCTATTTTGCCATTTAGACGGAGAACTTCTGAGTTCTCCGTCTAAATGGCTTTTGAATATGGACCTCAGCTGTGTATATTCTAGGTGCATAAAAAAATATAACATGTACATGTAATAAGCACAATGTATACATGGAGGCAGGTAATTTATAAAGCGTGCGGGTACTTGCTCATATACTTGAAATCACCAGTTTGCCAAACTTCCGCCAGTTCACCCAGTTCATCTCCAGTTCACCTAGACCCTTCAGCACGTCATCCTGAAGCCATACCAATTCACCTCCCACTCAAAACTGCAGACAAGTGAGTCAATCAGTGGATATAACAATGTAGACCCTTGTAACACTGCCCCCCCCCCAAAAAAAAAAAAACCCACCCTGAGTTGAAAGTGCCCCTCTTACAGTGGGAGATATATAGAGAATCATAATGTCTCTTTCTCTCTCTCTCCCTCCATGGTCACTTGTGCAAATATGTTATCAAAATATGTGCATAAATGCTGCACAAATGGGCGTAGCAGGGATATTTTAAATGATAAGTGTGCACTTGCACGCATAATATAAAATTAAGCGCATCTTTTCTCATGTGCCAAATATGCGCGTTTATAAGCACACGTATGCTCCTTTTAACATTTACCTGTTGGGGATAGGGAAATACCAGTAGCGGATTACCTGGATGTAATCCGCTTTGAAGTGTCGAAAAGCAGAATATAAATATATATATATAGTCTATCCACACAGCATGTTCCCAACTGGCTTTGATGTAGACAAAACTCACAGACTTTCAATGTGTTCCACAGCAGCAGCACACCACACACACCACACACAATAGTAGCAGGGAGGTGTGTTCAGTTCAGCTACATTGCAAACACACTGTATGCTTGTATTGCACAGGAGAAGCTAGGATTATTTGGCCTTGGAAGACAGATACTAGGAGTATGGTGTAGTTTACTTTGGCAGCACAGCAGTAAGGTCACTGATAAGCTCCCTGACCACTACATTTCCCAGTCAGCTGGCACTTTGCCTCATAAGTATGTAGGTCTCTGCCTGTGTACCAGAGCAGGCAAGCTACATTGTGGGAGTTATCAAGATGTGCTAATTTACTGCCAACTACAGGCAGATATCTACTCATCTGTCAAAGTGGATATCTGAGCTCTTATGCTGCTAATGTTCTCATCCCCTCTTTCGGCTGAATGAATAAACAGTGTGAGGGCAAGGTGGAATGTTAGATAACAATGCATGAATCCGTTATCTCCCCGCCTATACATTAGCATACCTGTAGCATTCATCCTAAACCGTGGAAGCACAGGATTGCTGATAGTTAAAGTCAGCGTGTGCTAATTGGTTGCACACACAGTGCATGCTCTGGTGTTTGCACTGGTGGGGTAAGGACTAAACCTATGAGCCCTACATCATTCACAGGCACAGATATTGACAGAGGCTTACACAGCACATTAGTCATCCAGACACATTCAGACACACTCATCTGTTAGGACATTGTTGTTTACAGACTTCTTCCTGCATTTTGGTTACCTACCAAGGCCCAAAATAGCTGTTCCTGGCCTGTTCATCATGAACCATCAAAGATGTCTGTTCCAAGCTTGTCCCTACCTGCTGAGTTAGAATTATTACTAGTCACAGAAGACTGTCTACACCAGGCAGCCAGCCAGCCATCTGTTGGAAGCATATATACTCACTGATCCTTCTTTTTTACAGACATGGGCACCTCCAGGCTCAAGGTGACAAAAATAACATTACTTTCTACAAAACAATACTGCAAGTGCAGAAGACAACATGCCTACCACATGATACCTCTGGGAGCTGTTGGACTATACATTTTGCATTGTGCAGGCTTCAGAAAGTGGCTTATTATTGGCTCATTAGGTAATCAGCTGACAACACCTTCTTTTGACTGCACAGGGCTGATGATTGAGAGTCTGTCAGCCCCAGGGGCAGTTCTATAATGAGGCAGGGTAAGGCAGCCGCTTCAGGCGGCAAAATTTTGGAGCAGCAAAAAGTACCCTCCAAAACGCTCAGTGTTTACCTCCCCCTACCTCCTGATCTCATCGCAAGATCAGCACAAAAGAAGTGCTTGCCCAGTGATTTTTGACTACCACAGGACCAGCAAAAAGGGGGGGGGGGGCAGGAAGAAGAGAAAAGACTTTGTGCGCCTGGTGGAGCACAGCCCACCAGCAGCAGGAGGAAAGAAAAGACTGTCCGCCTGCTGAGCTCATCCCTCTCACCACCACAACAGAAAGGGGAGACTGAGCCTGATGGACAGCATGTGTGGGTGCGTATGTGATAGAGCATGGGTTACCTGAGAGAGAGCATTTGTATGTGTATGAATGAGAGCGAGCATCTGTGTGTTATGTGTGTTTGTGCATGTGTGTAAGAGAGCATGTGCCTGTGTCAGCATGTGCGAAAGCATCAATGTGTGTGTGTATATATGTATGAGAGAGCATCTGTGTGTGTGTGCATGTGTGTAAGAGAGTGTGTGCCTGTGTGAGCATGTGCGAGAGCATCAATGTGTGTGTGTATATGTATGAGAGAGCATCTGTGTGTGTGTGTGTGCGCGCATGTGTGTAAGAGAGCATGTGCCTGTGTGAGCATGTGCGAGAACATCAATGTGTGTGTGTATATGTATAAGAGAGCATCTGTGTGTGTATGTGTGTAAGAGAGCATGTGCCTGTGTCAGCATGTGCGAAAGCATCAATGTGTGTGTGTGTATATGTATGAGAGAGCATCTGTGTGTGTGTGTGCATGTGTGTAAGAGAGCATGTGCCTGTGTGAGCATGTGCGAGAACATCAATGTGTGTGTGTATATGTATGAGAGAGCGTGTGTATATGTATGAGAGAGCATCTGTGTGTGTATGTGTGTAAGAGAGTATGTGCCTGTGTCAGCATGTGCGAGAACATCAATGTGTGTGTGTGTATATGTATGAGAGAGCATCTGTGTGTGTGTGTGCATGTGTGTAAGAGAGTGTGTGCCTGTATGAGCATGTGCGAGAGCATCAATGTGTGTGTGTATATGTATGAGAGAGCATCTGTGTGTGTGTGTGTGCATGTGTGTAAGAGAGCATGTGCCTGTGTGAGCATCAATGTGTATGTGTATATGTACGAGAGAGAGTATCCGTGTTGTGTGAACATCTGCTTGTGTGTGAGAGAGCTTCTATATGTGTGTCTGAAAGCATGTATATGTATGAGAGGGCATGTGTTATGTGTGTGAAAGAGCAAGTGTAAGAGCAGGTATGTGGATAAGAGCATGTGAATGTATGACAGAACATCTATGTGTATGTGAGCACATGTATGAGCATGAAAGAACTTGTGAGAGAGGAAGGAGAAAGTTCTCTCACTCTCCCCTGCTCCCCCTACACTAATCCACAGAAATCTCAGGGTGATGGGAAATCAAAAGTTCCCAGGTATGGAAAGCAAGATTTTTTAAAATACTTACTAGTTTTAATTATTGGGTGCTTTTTAATGTGTTTGCTAGTTTGAAATATTTTATTGGTGTTTGGAAAACATTTTCATAA
The DNA here is from genome assembly GCF_901001135.1 of Rhinatrema bivittatum. Lineage (NCBI taxonomy): Eukaryota > Metazoa > Chordata > Amphibia > Gymnophiona > Rhinatrematidae > Rhinatrema > Rhinatrema bivittatum. The sequence goes on from NC_042619.1 coordinate 200,782,794, forward strand.
TTTGTATATGAGATTTAATTACTGGATGTTCTATTCATCAGCTATTTTGAAACATTTATTCTTTTTATTAATATGGTTGGGCATTTTAAATTTTTTGAATTTTTTTGTTTGATGGTTTATGAGGAATGGTATTTCTATTTTGCCATTGTTGCACTGCATATAGTCTGGCTTGTGTGTTCCAGTTCAGTTTTTGTCTACATGTTTGTTTGTGCTTTATGATCTCTTTATTCTGTATTGGGAGAGGGTCTGTCTGTGTTCTGCTTTGTAGTAAATTCATTGCAGATTTATTGTGGGTTCCTATACTATTTTATTGTTCGGAATCTGACTTTGTAATTTTTTGTAATGTTTAACTTGTTTGGGATCTGTACTTTTAGATATTTTGTTGACTGTTTTGCATTTTGCCGATTTTATTATGTATGTTTATTGTTCTCCACTAAGATTTTCAGATTAGATTTGTAGATGTGGTCTCCAGAACTGGACATATTACTTAAGGTTAAAGTGGAGTCTCTGCAGAAACCTGTAGAGGGGTAATATGACTTCCTTCTTTCTATTAGCAATGCCTCTTATGCAGCTGAGCACATAGCCTTCCCGGCTGCTATGGCACACTGATGTGTTCCCGTGAAGTCTTTAGTAATGTAGACCCACAGGCTGTCAGTTTGATTCAGCGACTTTTAGTTTGTTCTCTCTAATAAGATGCATTACTTTTGGATTTCTGCACAACAAATGCATGGCTTGGCTTTTTTTTTTTTTTTTTTTAAATTAACCATAGTTGACAAATCCTTGACCATTTTTCTAGTTTTTAAGTTTGTCCATCTCTCTACCTGGTATGTGTAGTAATCTGTTGCAGATTTTCATATCATCTACAAATAGACACTGAAGCATGTGCCACACCACTGGTCAGTGAACTCTCACTGAGTCCTAATACTTAATCAACTTCTCATCTAGGGGCTGATGCAATAAATTTGCGTAGAAAGCGGGCGCTGAACAGTTAGCGCCCGCTTTCTTAACGCATCCCAGGCACGGGGCGCCATGCAATATTTAAATTAGGGGGTCATGTTAGCAAGGAGGCGCTAGAGTCGCTTGCACCCCTAGCGCCTCCTTGCTAACGAGAACTCGATCAGCGTCGGCGGCCCGTCTCTTTCCTAAACGCCGCACAGCCGCGGGGTTCAGGAAACGGACGCCCTATCATTTGAGCGTCTGTTCCCTGCTTCCGACTGCCAGTGGGGTTTTTTTTCTATTGTTTTCCTACTTAATATTGTAGTGATATTAAGTAGGAAAAACAGTTTCCTGTGCTTTTCTTTACTGGTTTAAGGAGCGCTAAGCAATTAACGCCTGCTCCAGGCAGGCGTTAATTGCTGAGTGCTAAATGTGCATCCTAGATGCACATTTTTTTTCTGCATCTGGAGTGAATGCTAATATCCTCAAGCACATGCATTTGCATGTGATTAGCGCTATTAGACTCACTCTGCGTCAGACATGCATTGAATAGGTGCTAATCCCCTTATTGCATTAGGGGATTCATTAGCGCCTATTCAACCCGCGTCCAACTGCGGGTTATGCAGTGCGCTCGGCTGAGCACACTGTATTGCATCGGCCCCTTAGTTTATAACTTTTGCTCCCACTCCCAGGCTGCCTAGCTTGCTTCTCAGTCTTCTGTGTGGAAGAGTGTCAAAGGCTTTACTGAAATCCAGATCTGCATCACATCCATATTCTCAGCCAAGAGAGGATAAGGAAACCTGTGTTAGCTGGCATTATTGTTTATAAATCCCTTCATAATGTAGAGCAACAGATTAGCTCACAGGACCTAATAGAAAATCTGAGAACATTTGACCAGGAGTATCACCAGGACTGGAATCATTAATAGCCCTTCTGCAAAGGTTGTTATACAAGCTATGGCCCGAGTGTAAAACAGGAGTAGTGATGAAGAATGAGTTGTTCAAGTTCTTATTTATTTCTTTTATTTATTTATTTATTTGTTTATGAACTTTTAATATACCAACATTCGTAGGACACATCATACCAGTTTACAATCAACTCGAGGAGAAAGGAAAAATTACAAAAAACAGGGAGAGGGAAAGGGGAACAGTCAGGAAAAAGGGAAAGAGGGGGGCCTGCTTAATTGTACTCAGTACATTCAGTGTTTTTTATATCACTCTTACAGTACTAGTGTAGGGACCCAAGTTTCATGTTCTGAATTGCATTTCTTTAGGACACTCAGAGAAAGATAATGGCCAGTACCTAGCACCCTGTGTAGAGTAACTATTTTCAATTTGATGCTGAACTCTGTAGGTATCATGAAAAGAGTGTTATCTTCTTTATCACCCAGAAAACTCTTTGCACACATGTTGTTCCTTTGTCTTGGCACTTGTCAGATTGCATTATTTGTTTTATAATCAAGCTTCAGATCCAAACTGTATACTTTCATTTTGTCTTTTTTACATTAGTTCCCAACTTTCTTTTTCTTACTGTGAAAATTACAGTCTGAGTTTTCAAGACCCAGCATAGGAAGAACTTTCTTCCTAATTACAAAGCTGTCTTTATAATTATCAGTTCATACAGCTGTATTTCCATGTGTTGCACGAGGTAGTGATTACCACCTTATTAATGCAACTGATGGCTCCCGGGCCCTCCCAGCCCCTTCACCTTTTTCTCTTCCAGATGTTCATCACTTGCTTTCTGGCTCTGCTTGGTGCCGCTCATTGGAAGCCAATAGATGGTGCTCTGCACTAAGCAGTTTGTTCCTATCTCACGTTAATATCACTCCCCAATGTGTGCAGCCATAGCTCTGTAACAGAAGAGGTAGCTCTAAGGTCCATCTTGCCTGCTTTAAAATTATCAGGCCAAATGCTCCAGAAACACAGGACATTTATATCTTGCACCAATTGTAAAATCCTGGGTTTTTTGTTTTTTTTTTGACTTTATTTTTTAGGTAAGTTCTATATATCTGAGACTTTGCTCTCATAGAAATAGATGTTATTGTTTGCCCTGGGGACAGTGGCTTTTTGTCCTACCTTTTTGACACTGCAATTCACTCAAAGCAGGTTACAGCATATTAGAAAAAAATCACAATTCAAGGGAAGTTATGCCAGTCCATGGATGGCGGTCTGACTTTGCAAAACAAGCCGGGAATGCTCAGACAGTCAGCAGGGGGGCATGACAAGAAATGCTGCACTACAAAAGCATTTAACCTAATAAAATGACATTCTGGAAACATATTGAGTGTTCAAAGAGCAAAACTGGAGGATGAGGGAGATTGGGATGGCAATAATTTGTAGGAAGATTAAGCTGAGTAGAGGGAAGAAAAGGGAATTTAATGAGACCAATTTTGTAATGTAGTGTTCAGACATAAATTTCAAAGCAGAATTATACTCTTAATTTCACTCAGAAAAATTAATGGGCATGTTGAACCTCTGTGTGGCCTGCATGGGAGCAGGTGCAAATGTTCACATGTACATTATGCACACAGGGGTAGATTTTAAAAGGTTGCATGCGGGCGTACATGTGCGCATGCTACCCGGCGCACACACATGTATGCCCAATTTTATAACATGTGAGCACAGGCGTGTGCATGTTATAAAATCCGGGGTCGGCTTGTGCAAAGGTGAGCACAATTGTGCACCTTGCACGCGCAGAGCTGCGCTGCCTTCCCCCTTTCTCTCCCCCCCCCCACCCCACCTTCCATTCCCTTCCCCTACCTCCCTCGCCCTTTCCCCTACCTTTTTTGATTTCTTGTTTTTGTTTCCAAACTTACTTCATCCCTGGGGCTGAAGTAAGTTGCGCGCGCCTGCCGACCGTCGGCGTGCGATCCCTGGCACAGCGGTAAATGGCCACTGTACCTGGAGCCTCTGACACTGCTCCCGCCCCGCCCTGCCCCATCCCACCCCTTTAGTAAAGCCCCAGGTCATAGGCATCCCGTGGCTTTACGCGCATCTCCGGGCCTTTTGAAAATAGGCCCGGCACGCGTAACCTTTTAAAAATCTGGCCCATATTTTTTATTTTTGGAAGTGTGTAAGTAGATGGTTTCCCTGCCCTAACTCCACCGCCAGGAATGCATATGAACAGAGTGAGAGATAGCGTAGTATAGTTTCTCTTTTAGAATATACTTTATGAACAGTGTGAAACTTTCCCCTTGAGATAAAATAGTGACCTCCCCCAGTTGCAAGTCAGTACTGCACTGAGTCACTCCTGCACCCACACTAACTCCTGCCATCAGAGTCCCTTACACACATGAACCATGATGGGCTCTGCATAGGTACAGTTTTACATGGGTTGCACTTTTATATTCAGACAGAATATTGCATAGCAAGGTGAGAGAGAGAGAGCTGACTGTTCTTGCTGGCTGCTGCTTGGCTAGAAGGGTCATTGTATTTGCTTAGAATGAAGAAGCACAAGTCCTGGGCGTTATGGGAACAGATTGAGATCCTTACCTCACGGTAAGAGGAGAATCTATCTGTGTCTGAGTGCCTCGTGAAGCAGAAGCTATACGGGTTTGAATTTCAGAAAGTTTTATTCACAAAGTTAACACTGAGAATCTGAAATTTTGGAGGTAATTTTTAAAGAGTTATGTGGGGGGTTGTGCCTGAAAAATGTGGTCCTGTTTTATATTTTGTTTTCAGGAGGGGAGGGGGGAGCCATGATTGTCATTTTGTTTAATGTTTCGTTACTGTCTCTTACAAAAATGAAATAAACATTAAAGATTTTTTAAAAAATCACCAACCCCCCCACAAAAACAACAAAACGGGGCCTCCCCAGGCTCCCATGCGTCCCCTCCCCCAAACCTTCTCGGGGCTGGGAACCACTGCGGCCCCCCATTTACCCCGTCTGCATTGGTGCATCGTTGTAGGAGGGACCCAGTCCCCTCCTGCCCCTGCTCCTCTGTAATACATTGGTGCCGGTCGGCCCTGAAACTGGCACCATATTGTGAACTGAAATGGCGATGTCTATGGCCTGGCCGGTGCCATTTTCTTGTATGGGTATACAAACATGCGACCATGCAAGAAAATGGCATCAGCCAGCCCTTAGTCATCGCCATTTCAGTTCACAATATGGTGCCAGTCTGAGGGCTGACCGGCGATGTTGAATTACAGAGGGCGATTGGGCATCTCTCCTGCCCTCCTACAAAAATGCACCACAGTTGATGGGGTAAAAAGGGGGGCCGGAGTGGTTCCCAGTTCTGAGAATTTTTTTTTTGGGGGGGGAGGGGGAGGGGATGCATGGGGGCCTGCGGAGGTTCTGTTTTGTTGCTGTGCAACAAAACAGAAACATCTCCATTCCTCATTAAACCAAACCAAGAAATACGAAACATTACTCATAACAGTGAACTGTGCTAATAAAAATGACTATTTCGCAACAGCTGAATAACATCTACTAATTAAAAATAATGAAGAAAAAAGCTTCAGATTAAACTTTATAAATTTCCCAAAAACCCCAAAAATATTTCAAGACATCGGATGTATCAAATAAATATATGTACACACAAGCACACACACCCTTTTTCTTTCTTCCACCCCACTCACACCCCATTCCTTCTCCTCACTCACCCTCTTCCCCTCACTCCCCTTCCTTCCCCTTACTCACACTCTCCCTCACTCCGCTTCCTTCCTTCACTCAACCCCCTTTCCCTCACTCACTTGCTTCCCCTCACTCACACCCCCTTTCCCTCACTCCCCTTCCTTCCCCTCACTCACACCCCCTTCCCCTCACTGCCCTTCCTTCCTCCACTCACTCTCCTTTTCTGCTCACTCCCCTTCCTTCCCCTCACTCACACCCCCTTTCCCTCACTCCCTTTTATTCCCTTCACTCAACTCCCTCTTTCTTTCTCTTATTCATCCTTCTGTCATTCACCCTTCCCTCCCCTCCCAGTCACTCTTTCCCTTCCCTCTCACTCCCTTCCCTTTCCTCTCAGTCACGCCTTCCCTCCCGTTCCCTCTCCTATCACCCTCTTCCTTCTCAGTAATTCCTTCGCTCCCCTTCCACTCCAGTCACTACTTCTCTTCCCTCACCTTCCAATCATTTTCTTTCTTCCTGCTGGCAGGTTATAATTGGTCCTACTGTGTGCCGGTAGGCTTCTTCTTGCTAGTAGGGTGTAGGAACCCCATCAGTCTGTCAGCTTCTGCTGTAGGTGCCACACAGGGATCTTTTCTTGCTGTTGGGGTATGGCAACCCCACCAGCCCATCAGCTTCTGCTGCGGCTGTCGCACCGGGATCTTTTCTTGCTGGTAGTGAGTGGTAACCCCGCCAGCATGTCATCGTTTGGTGCTGCAGCCACTGCACAGGTATTTTTTTTTTATTGCTCGTGGGATGTGAAAACCCTATCAGCTTCTCATTTAACTGCTGCTGCACTGGCATTTGGATACAGACATAAAGGCAATGGGGTGGACACCACAGGGATATTTGGAGAGGCATTTTCTGCTGCTCCAATATTTTGCCACTTAAGGTGGCCTCCTCAACCTGCCTAATTATAGAACTGCCCCTGATGCAGGGTCTCAGACATCCATCCTTCTTGGCAACAAAGAAGAAACCTGCTTCTTCAAGTGATGAGGAGTAACAGATAAAACCTCGCTCCAGTTTTCCTTCAAGTACTCCGTAATTTCCTGGGACTCTGGCACCCTCAGAGAGCACACTCTACCACATGGCAGTGCCTTCACAGGCTGGAGGTCAATTAGGCAGACATATGGTCAATGAGGGGGAACAATCTTGGCTTTTTTCTTGCTGAAAACATCGGCCAGAGGGAGACCAGGTAGTATTGTGAGATCCGAGACTTCAATGTTGGTATAAAGGGCAATTGGATCAAGGCAATGCTGAGGGCAGTATGGGCTCCACAGATGGATGTCCTTTTAGACTTGTCCATGGTAAGCTCATGTTGCTGGAACCAGGGTAAACCAGGACTAGGGACAGAGTGCCTGAGCATGTAAAATGAAATCATTTCATGGTGTAGGAGGTACACCCTGAGGATCATGGGTCAGGTCACAGCTGTGAGACTCCCGGACAGCAGCTCTCCATAAATTTAGGAGATTAGGAGTGGATAGGGAAGTGGGTCCAGTGGAATGGACTAGAGTCTCCTCAATGAAATTGCAAGCTGCACTGGAGTAGAGGAAGGATTTGTTCAGAATCTTCTGGATATCAGTCTGGAGATAGCCCGGCAGAATTATCCACAAAAGGGGAATATTAGTTGAGTGTCCTACAGCTGACTCCTTAGCCAGCCCTTAACACTGAAGTTTCCCCTGCTTCAAGGGGCAAGTGCTGATATGATGCCTGGAAGCAGCACAATAGAGACACAAGGTCTAAAGCCATCACTGTCTCTTGCCATCTGTCAGCCAGGGAAAGCCAATTGCATAGGTTCTTCCTGGGAGGCTCAAGGATTAAACTCTTTGGCTGGGGTCACAATTGTATGTTGGAGCCTGGGTGCCAAGCATGGTGTCGCTCTGGTTTGGTCATGCTCCCAAAACTTTTCCAGAGAGTGAATGTCAATTTGGGTGCAGAGGGTAATTAATGCATCCAGAGACATGGGAATCTCTCGACCAGAAAGCTAATCTTTGATTTATGTGGCTAAGCCTTGCCAAAAGATCACTGTCAGTCTTTCATCATTCCAGTGTACTTCTGCTGCTAGGGATGGTCCAAGAAAACAAAGAGGTAGGCGATCTATGATAGCCGTCAGGATAAACACAAAAATAGATGCCTTGATCTTTTTCAATTGTTTATTAAAACAGAGACGTGTTCACAAATTGCCCGACTCAGGCCGAGTTTCACGGTTCAAAAACCGCTGCCTCAGGGGCTTAAACACTCCACAGTCGTGAAAAAATCTCAGTAGTGTATTTCTCATCCAATATACAGTCAGTGATTATCAGCAATGCTTAAAATAACTTCTGCAACCAGCACATCACTCCAGGTCTCTGCTAAAGCTTCCGCTGCTAGGGTCCAGAATTAAATCACTTACTGGCCCAGGTTCCTCAAAACCACTCCGGAAATGTGCCAGGAGGTCTGGTTGTTAAGTGAAGAGTCGGATTCCTGTAGCATGGTGAATCAGCGGAACTCATGCCCTTCATAGTCTGTCACACCGGGGAGTGCTGAGCCCTTGTGCTGCTGGTTAAGTTTGTGTCTTCATATCTTGTGCAGCAGCTGATGCACCATGGGAGTAGGTCTTCTGCCTAGCCAACCACCTCCCCCTTGGGTTGAACCCTCAGGTAGTGACAGAGGCTAAACAACTGGCCAAGCTGAGTAAGATTGGAGTCTGGTCTTAGAGTGAAACAACAAATGCAGTAGTATGATCCAGTGCAGGCAAGAACGGAGAGTAGAACAGGGAACAACAGGATTCACAAGGAGGACACCAAGAAGCAGGAACAACAGCAGCAGGAACATCAGGAACGCACAAGAGCATGCTGAGAAATTGGCACTGCTAAAGAAAGCAGGAAACCTGTTGTGAAGACACTGGGTAGTAGTTCTGAGCTTCCCTTTATACATGGACCAATAAAAAATCTCAAGAGCTGCAGGAACTTCAGCCATAATTCTTGGATGCAGCATGATGCTGGAGGCGCTTCAGACCAGAGATGAACATAAGATCATAAGACATTGCCATGCTGGGTCAGACCAAGGGTCCATGAAGCCCCGTATCCTGTTTCCAACAGAGGCCAAACCAGGCCAGAAGAACCTCGCAAGTACCCAAACACTAAGAAGATCCCATGCTTCTGATGCCAGTAATAGCAGAGGCCATTCCCTAAGTCAACTTGATTAATAGCAGTTAATGGACTTTTCCTCCAAGAATTTATCCAAACCTTTTTTAAATCCAGCTACACCAACTGCACTAACCACATTATCTGGCAACAAATTCCAGAGTTTAATTGTGGGTTTAGTGAAAAATAATTTTCTCCAATTGGTCGTAAATGTGCTATTTGCTAACTTCATGGAGTGGTACAATAGTCTTTCTATTATCTGAAACTGTAAATAACTGATTTACATCTACTTGTTGAAGGCCTCTCATTATTTTAAAGACTATCATATCCCCCCTCAACTGTCTCTTCTCCAAGCTGAACAGTCCTAACCTCTTCAGCCTTTCCTCATAGGGGAGCTGTTCCATCCCCTTTATCATTTTGGTCGCCCATCTCTGTATCTTCTCCGTCGCAACTAAATCTTTTTTGAGATATGGTAACCAGAATTATACACAGTATTCAAGGTGCGGTCTCACCATGGAGTGATACAGAGGCATTATGACATTTTCCATTTTGTTCACCATTCCCTTCTTAATAATTCCTAACATTCTGTTTGCTTTTTTGACTGCTGCAGCACACTGAGCTGACGATTTTAAAGTATTATCCACTATGATGCCTAGATCTTTTTCCTGGGTTGTAGCTCCTAATATGGAACCTAACATCGTATAATTACAGCAAAGGTTATTTTTCCCTATATGCATCACCTTGCACTTGTCCACATTAAATTCATCTACCATTTGGATGCCCAATCTTCCAGTCTCACAAGGTCCTCTTGCAATGTATCACAATCTGCTTGTGATTAAACTACTTTGAATAATTTTGTATCATCTGCAAATTTGATAACCTCACTCGTCTTATTCCTTTCCAGATCATTTATAAATATATTGAAAAGCACTGATCCAAGTAAAGATCCCTGAGGCACTCAACTGTTAACCCTTTTCTACTGAGAAAATTGAACATTTAATCCTACTCTCTGTTTCCTGTCTTTTAACCAGTTTGTAATCCACGAAAGGACATCGCCTCCTATCCCATGACATTTTAGTTTTCTTAGAAGCCTCTCATGAGGTACTTTGCCAAACACCTTCTGAAAATCCAAATGCACTACATATATCGGTTCATCTTTATCTACATGTTTATTAACCCCTGAGGGGCACCACAACTGACAGGATTCATATAAACACAAATAAGTGAATTTTCAAAAGATGTGTGCATAAAATATAGTATGTATGTGAGTATACACTATTTTAAAAACAGAACATATATTGGGGACCATGAGTAAATTTGTGCTTATAAAAAAGTGGAGGGCAGAGGCATTCTGTGGAGGTGCCAAAATTTAAGCACATATTTTACAGCTTGCCAAAGTGATGCGCACAAGTCCTTTACTCTCATCTATTTTACTCTTATCATTCCTGTTCAATATCTGGTATAAGTGATCATAAACAATTTAAAAGTGAAACAATGATTAGGTAGAGGATCTGGGTGCAGACTGAAGAGCCAGGAGTGTCTTCATGAACCGCTAACAGACTGGGGGAACTGGTAGACTAATTGGTAAAACTGGTTACGTCATTGCCATGTGCATGTTATAAAATCCCCTGACTCGTGTGTAAAAGTCATCTTATGGGGGTAAATGCAATTAAATAACATGAGTAAAATGTATTCACATCTCTCTTTAAAATTCAAAGTCCAAGTAAGCGGGAATATCTTTTATGCATAATTATCTGACTAAAATCTGACTTATCCTGCTAAGTATCATCTACTACTTAGATTGACAAATGTGAACTTATGCAGATAAATAGCAATTTTTTTTAACTTTTCTGACTATCTCATATACCTGAATAAGTCTAAAAAGAGCTAATTAGATAGACAAGTCGCACTTTTTAGACTTCTCCGGCTAAGTGCCATTACTTTTCCAGATAAGTGTGAATTTATGATACTTGGAGTTTTCACATAGGCGAGCATGTGTGTGTGTGCATATGTACCCATATTTTATAACTTGTGCATTTTGTATGCGTGCAGGTTATAAAATAGAGCAGTAAATTACCGTGCATATATATATATATATATATATATATACTTATCTGGTTGCATGCAAGCTGTTTGGAAACGTATCCTTCCTGGGGACAATTTTCAAGGATTTAGGATCCTAAATTTGGGACTGAGGTATCTAAATTGTACCCTTTGAAAACCGAGCAATGCTAAGCACCTGAAAAGTAGGTGCTATGTGGAAGAAGGGACAATAGGCTCTTAGCATTTATTTTCACCACTAGGCACCTGATTAAGGAATATATTTACTAAAGTACATTACAACGTGATCAACACATGGACATAAAAGCATAAGATATGCCATACTGGGCAGACCAAGGGTCCATCAGTATCCTCTCTGCAACAGTAGCCCATCCAAGTTACAAGAACCTGGCAAGTACCAAAAAAATTAAATAGATCTCATGCTACTAATGCCAGTAATAACAGTTGCTATTCCCTTAGTCAACTTGATTAATAGCAGTTTATGGATTTCTCCTCTCAGGAATTTATCCAAACATTTTTTTAAACTCAGCTACACTAGTTGCCTTAATCACATCCTCTGGCAATGCATTCCAGAATTTAATTGTGCGTTCAGTGAAAAATAATTTTCTCTGACTTGTTTTCAATGTGCTACTTGCTATTTTCATGGAGTGCCTCCTAATCCTTGTATTATTTGAAAAAGTTAATAATCTTTTCACATTTATCTATTCAAGTTTTTTCATGATTTTGTAGACCTCTATCATATCCCCCCTCAGCTGTCTCTTCTCTAAGCTGAATAGCCCTGACCTCTTTAGCTATTCCTCATAGGGGAACTGTTCTATCCCCTTTATCATTTTGCTTACCCTTCTCTGTACTTTCTCCATTGTAAGTATATCTTTTTAGAGATATAGTGACTAGAATACCACACAGTATTCAAGGTCAAGCTATAGTATAACCATTGAGCAATACAGAGGCATTATGACATCCTCCGTTTTATTTGCCATTTCCTTTCTAATAATTCCTAACATTCTATTTGTTTTTTTGACCACCACAGCACACTGAGCTGATGATTTCAATGTGATATCAACTATGACACTCAGATCTTTTTCCAGGGTTGTAACTCCTAAAATGGAACCTAACATTGTGTAGCTACAGCATGCATTATTTTTCCCTATATGCATCACCTTGCAGTTGTCCATATTATATTTCATCTGCCATATGGATGCCCAATCTTCCAGCCTTGCAAGGTCTTCCTGTGATTTATCACAATCCACTTGAGATTTAACTATTCTGCATAATTTTGTGTCACCCGCAAATTTGATCACCTCACTCATCGTACCTCTTTCCAGATCATTTATAATTATACTGAAAAGCACAATCCCTGAGATCACTCTATTGTTTACATTTTTCCACTACAAAAACTGACCATTTAATCCTACTCTCAGTTTCTTGTCTTTTAACCAGTTTCTAGTCCAAAAAAGGACATCTCCTTCTATCCCATTGTTCCAATTGTTAATCCAGGTAAGCCTTAGCCTGTCAATGCTCTTGGCAGTATATAATGACACTTCTTGAGGTGTAACTGCAGCTGCTTAACATAGATTGAGACATTTATTGAGATCTGCATTAAATCTTGAATATTAATGAGCTGCTTTGCATGTGGCAGCCATTCATTTGGCAGACACTGCAACTGATTCTTTTCTCACTGAAATCAGTAACACTCGTTTATTCATTTGTCATATTTATATATTGCATTATCTTATATGCTAAGTGGCTCAATAAAAAGAACACTCATAAATCAGGCGACAAAAAACACAAACAAAAAATGGCACTCCTTCCTGACATTGAGTGTGTCTATTAAATTACAATTAAAAATAAAAACCATCATTACAACAGATTTCAAATAATAATCCAAATTATAAATTAAACAGATTAAAAGTGCTTTAAGAGGCTTCCTAACAGTTTTAAAATGCTGCTCCAGGTGAAGTACCTCCGGCACTGCATTCTAGAGGGTGGGACCAGCTACAGCGAAGCCTCTCTCTCTCTCTCTCAATTTCATCAGCCTCACAACATTAACTGTAGTAACACGCAGAAAGCGTGGTAGTTCACTATTCAGTGCTTTGTATATCAGGGTTAAAATTTTGAAACCCTCCATTCTACAGGGAGGCAATGCAAGGAATATAAGTCAGAAGAAATACGGTCCTACTGATTGGTACCTGTAATGACATGTGTTGCTGAATTCTGAATCACTCATAGAGCCTTGAATGTGGATGTTGGGAGACCCAAGTAAATCCTATTACAGTAGCCAATACTTGAAATGACTATAGCTTGTACAACTCTCCTAAAATCTCCTGGACCTAAATGGGACTTAATCTTCCTTAAGCATGTCAAGTTTAAAGAATACATTTCTTAGTACAGGTTTGAGTTATGATCTAAAGGACAGTTCAGTATGAAATACTGAACTGTCCTTTAGATCATAACTCAAACCTGATAACGCACACCCAGATTTCAAATCTCAGTAGAAATTGATAAATCAAAGCCTTCATATGAAAAGCTATCTAAAAAGTATACCCCAAACACCAACTGAGTCTGATTTCACTTTTGCTGACATTTAATGCCAATCTATTGGCAAACATCCAGGCATTAATTGCCTTTAAATAAATTGTAAGCAAGCCCAAAGTAGTTTTAATATCTAATGATACTCATGTGAGCACTGCCAATATTGCATGATAATACATTTTTTATGAGCTGATTTTGTGGTTTAGCAAGCATTATCACATTATTGCAAATTAATAAATAAACCCCTTAGACATTCAGATCTAGGTAAATGAATTGCAGCTTTAATTTAGGATCCTAGGATTTAGGTCCCTAAATCTAGGAACATTTTCAGGCATAAACTTAGGTACCTAAGAGAAGCACACCGAGCATTTTTGGACAATTGATCCATCTAATATGACCATATGATAAGGTCCATATGATTATCCTTTTAAACAGTTTCAGTAGCTCTCCTGAAGAGAACTATATTATGAAGACTTGTTTAATAAGTTAAGACTGTGAAACCATTTTTTTGTAATTGATTAAAGTTGATTTTTATAACATTTACAGGTGATTGGCAGATCTAAGGATCATCTATCAATGTCTCAGTGTGCTTCTCCTCTGAATTTTGTGATATCCCCAGGATTTTGTGCTGTTCACACACTCTGCTCTCTGACACATTTTTCAACTCTTGGAAAAGACAACTTTAGGCTTCTATAGTAAAAATTGATAAATCAAATGTCATTTTAAGTGATAGAATGCATATTGTATTTTATATATTTTAACCTCACAGACAATAAATACATATTTTAGCTAGTTGGCAATTGACAGAGGATGAAGTCCCCTTCCTCAATACACCAAGGTGCCTTAAATCAGCAGCCATAGAGGAGAAGGAAAATTCAAAAGGCTCTAGACTGGAACTAGCTTGCAGGACCTGTTTAGGTAATGTTTCTCTTTTTAAGCTGCAAGAACAAGATCCTTCTTGTGAAATGAAGGCTTGCATCTCCATTCTCAGGGAAATGCCCCTACCAATATTATTCCGTTTAAAATCTTAAAATGAATTTGAAATAAAGCTCATAAGACTGATTTCACTGTCACAGAGTCTGAAATGTATCATCTCATTATTTCAGCTCTTATTTGCAATGCATGTATTTTTCCTTCTAAACATACATAATTCTGAAGCATTCTCACGAGACATACTTTTGTCTTGTGTCTGACATGGTAACAGGCTGTTTTCTTCTTTTCATGATATGCTAATACAGTGAATAGTGATAATAAACAGAAAATCTGGACTTCACATCCCTCGGATTCCCATTTCCCCATAGCACTTGATATTTTAAGGGCCGCAGAACAAGATCACAATATATTTAAAAGCAATTTCTTGATAAAATATCCCTAGATCCTGCCTCAATTTAAAGAATGAGATTTTTGGAGGCTCTTTCTGCTTCATTACCAGCACAGTGCTTCACTGAGCTGTGCAGAGAGTTTAGACAGAGCTGAAATTGAAACAGCTTAAGGCTCTTGAGTCTCAGTGTAAAATGGACATTTAGCTCATCTTAAATTCAGAGACTGATGACAGTCAGAAAACACATTAATCTCCCTTTGTTTCCCTACAAATGCTCAAACGAATAAAACATCTAGGTCACTTGGCTCCCTTGGCCCAGAGATCTGCAAAGCTAAGAGAGCGAGAGGTTTGGATATTATATATCTGTTACTCCAGCTTACAATGCCAAAAGAAAATATGGATCTGTCTTTCATTAAGAATGCTGTTTAACCTGAATATGGTCTTCTTTCTGTGATGCACAATGAATAGGGATGTGCAGAGGCAAAATTTTCATTTCTATTTGTTTATTCATTTTGTAGGTCACCTTCATTCTTTCATTAGTTTCAAAGAAAAAAATAATTTATTTGTTTCATTAATTTTTTGTTGCCCATTAAAGTCAAAGGAGAAATCAGTGCAGCCCACTGAGTTTCACATTGGGGTTTTCTAATCAATTCCCATGAAACTTGAAGGCAGACAACATTGTAAGGGAAAAGAGTACTCCAAGGCACCAATACTGTGGGAAAGTGGCACCAAAAGTGGCATGAATAGCCTAAGGTATCAAAGAGAGGTAAAAGTGTATCAGCAGAGGCAGAGGTTCTCCAAGGCACAATGAGAGGAGCAAGGCAGAAGCAAGAATGGCAAGATCATCTCAAGGCTTCAAAAGAGGGCACCAATTACATTGGCATGAATCCCAAAGGCAGCTCAAGAGGGGCAAAGTGGCACCAAGAGTGGCCTCAACATCCTAAGGCACCATGAAGGGAGATTGAAGAAGGGAAGGTGGCATGAAAAACCACATGACACTGATAGATGGGCAAAGCAGCTCTAAGCATGACATGATGACCTCAAGGCATACCCCAAATTAATTTCTGGGTTACAGTTGCAAGGTAAAGTATTTGTATGGCAGGAAGGCTGAGTGGCAGAAATACCCCCCAAAGTGTAGCATGAGGAGAACAGCATTAAGGCAGAGTAGCAGCAACATTTCCAAGTTGTAGAGTCTGGGGTATGGCAGCAATGCTCAGTGGCAGAAAGATCTCCAAGGTGTAAGGTATGGGATATGGAAGCAAGGCTGAGTAACAGCAAGATCTCCAAGGAAAATATTAGCAAGAACTCCAGGGTGGTACAACAGGAGCATGGCAGCTAGGCCGAGTGGTAGCAAAACCCCCAAAATGTAGTATCAGGGCATGACAGCTAGGCAGTGACAAAGACTAGGCAAAGAGCCATCAAGACCCTCAAGGTTTAGCATCATGGGCATGGCAGCTAGGCATAGTGGTAGCAAGACCCCCAATGTGTAGCATCAGGTGCATCCAGTAAGGTGGAATGGCAGTAAGACTCCTAAGGTATTCAGTGTGGGGAATTGAAAATAGCACAAAGGCATCAAAGCCCCCAAGAAATACAGTGTGGGAAAGTGCAAACGGTACAGAGGTGTTAAAAACCTCATGATGTACCATTCAGGGAATTCCAAACAGCATAAATGTGTCATAACCCCCATGGCAACAGTATGGGGGAGTCACAAACAACACAGTGGTGTATATACCCCAAAGAGATATAGTATAGGGAATCAGAAACAGCACAAAAGTATCTACACCTCCACAACATACAATATAAGAAATCACAAAGTAAACAGAGTTATCTCTACCTCCAAGGTGTACAGTGTCTGGAACTGCAAATGACACACACTGAGGGGCATTTCAAATAGCACTGAATACCCCAAGGTATAAAATACATGGTACTGCAAACAGCACAGATGTGTCAAAAACACCAAGGCATTGGGTCTTAAGAATCAAAAACAGTACTGAGGTGCATGGAGTGCATTTAATTGCAAACAGTACCAAGGTATCTAAACTACCAAGGCATGGTGAGTCATGAATCTCAAACAGAACAGAGGTGCATATACCACCAAGGCATATAGTGTGGGGAATCACAAACAGCAGAAAAGTTTATAAACTACCAAGGCATATATTGTGATGAATAGCAAATAGCACAAAAGCATCTAAAGCATCAAGGCATGGAATACAGGGTATCACAAATACCATAAAGGTCTAGAGAGGCCTTGACAGCAAAAAAGGAAACTGTAAAAGAGGTGGAGTGGGAGGATAAACATTTTTTTTTCATTTTTTTCTGGGGATCAAATACCCCAGTATAACCAAAGTCAAAGAGATTGGGTAGGAGAAATTAAGATGAAGAAAATGAAGAAATATAAAAGAAGTAGGGTGGGAGAAGAAACTTGCATTATTTATCTATTTTCACATTTTTCTAGGGACAAAAACTACAGTATAACTAACAAACAAGGTAGGGGAATTAGATTGAGATCCAAAAAGCAAACAACATGGAGGCATGGAAAATCCTATGCTGGTACATAATAGACATAGTAGAATAAATATTAATAGCATGACCCTCCAAGGTAGTATATCAGGAGCATGGCAGGTAGACAGAATTGTAGCAGCAAGACCCTTAAGGTGGTATCAAGGGCATGGCAGGTAGGCATATTAGCAGCAAGATCTCTGGCCAGAATGTGGATTTGAATGCCTATAATTCATGTCCATGTCCTTGAAGAATCTTCTAGATAGCATTTCACAGAAATTTGTGCTGGGGTCTCCTTCATTGGGTGGGGGGGGGGGGGGGCAAGATTTGATCTTGTCAGCCACTTTAGCTATGGCTCAAGTTAGCAGAGATGGTTCCCTGCAGGCAGCATAGCTGTGATGTACAGAAGTCAGGGATCAAGTAGTAGCTGACTCATACTTGCACTACTCTCTGAGGTGGTCACTTTTTCCTGTGCTACATCCCCACTTGCCTCTACTCTGGCACTCCTCTTCACACACCCAAACTACTAGTTTCTCCTTCATGACTGTGAGATACTGAGTCTGGAGGACAAGACTCCCTTCTCACCCATGGATTGCAAAGTGTAGCAAGCATGTATGTATTGTTTTGTGTGAGAGGTCTCAGTCTATCTTGCAGTTACTGCTGCAAGAAGTCCAAAAAGGGCAATACCTCTTCTTCCATTCCCTTTTGCTCACAGAAGCCTTCTTTTTGATCTGAATATTTACTATAGGGGTGAACTGGCACTCCTGGAACTCAGATTCCCATGGAAGGCTTAAGGATTTGTACCAGCTGTCTCATCATTACCCAATCCTGATGTCCCAGGGGTCAAGGAACACCTATTTCTGTTTCCAGAGATAGATCATAAAGTGGTGTGTGCTGCTCCACTAACCTCTGCAGTTTCATATAGGTGGAATTCCAGTGGGTGCCAACATCTTGAATCAGATGCTTGTTAGGCATCCAGAATTCTTCATGCTTCTCACAGAAAAGGTCTTTACCTTCATACTTCAATGAAAGTTCCCTATTTTCCTGCACTTCTCTATTGGCTCCTTCAGGAATAGATTCCTGTCATCCTTGACCCCAGCCCCAGGACATCCCTCACTGCTAGGTGCAGAAAGTATGCAAAACATCTTCTTTTGCTTTTACTATATTTGTACCACTGTCTGTCACAAAGATACCTGCCTGAAGAATCCTGCCTCTCCGGTCTAGCTGTCAACCCACCAGCATATTTTTTATGGCTGATAGAATATTGCACAAAGAATGGAGGCTATGTATCAACTAAACATGCAGCAAAGTCCACCTGCAGCACTAGAGCCACTGTCTGCCCCTGTCTCAGCCAGGACACAGTAGTGTGCTATCAGGGAGAGGTACGTGTGTGTAAATTCATGCTGATGCAGATATTCCTTGTGAAATACACACTACTCCCCTCTGCCTTAGCTAGCTATGCCTACCTATAACTACAGCACTCATCATACAGGCTAGGGATGACCTTCATACTAAATGTAATCCTGGAGGGACTTTGTAATTGGGGGCTAACACATACAGCAGAGACTTAAAGCCCATGTTCTCTACTACCTGCAGGGCTGGTGAACAAGGGCAATCATTTCCCCAATGCTCCTCGAGGTCCATATTCAGAAGTGGGAAACTAGAAGTAATATTTATCATTGTTTATTTATTTAAAATATTTATAGCTCACCCTTCCATAGTTCAAGGCAGGAACAATACAACATACATAAAAGTTCAAATAAAATACTTAGCTACAGAGAACATAAGAACATAAGACATGTCATTCTGGGTCATACCAAGGGTCCATCAAGCCCAGTTTCCTGTTTCCAACAGTGTTTAATCTAAGTAACACGTACTTGACAAGTACCCAAACATTAAATAGATCACAAGCTACTCTTCCTTATTGGTTAATAGCAGTTTATGGACTTCTCCTTTAGGAACGTATCCAAACCTTTTTTAAACCCAGTTATACTAACTGCCATAAACACTTCCTCTGGCAATAAATCCAGAGCTTAATTGTACATTGAGTGAAAAAGAATTTTCTCTAATTTGTTTCAAATGAGCTACTTGCTAACTTCATGAAGTGCCCCTAGTTCTTTTAATGTCTAAGAGAGTAAATAACCAATTTACATTTAGCTGTACAAGTTTTTTCATGATTATGTAGACTTCTATCATAGCCCCAACTCTGCCATCTCTTCTCCAAGCTGAATAGCCCTAAACTCTTTAGCCTTTCCTCATAGGGGAGCCATTCCATCCCCTTTATCATTTTGGTCACCCTTCTTTGTATTTTCACCAGTGCAGCTATATCTTTTTTGAGATGTGGCAACCAGAATTGCACACAGTATTTAAGGTGCAGTCTCACCATGGAGCGATACAGAGGCATTATGACATCCACCGTTTTATTTGCTATTCCCTTTCTAATAGCTCCTAATATTTTGTTTGCATTTTTGACTGCCACAGGACACTGAGCCAATGAATTCAATGTATTATCCACTATGACACCTAGATCTCTTTCCTGGGTGGTAACTCCTAATATAGAGCCTAACATCATGTAACTACAGCAAGGGCTATTTTTCCCTAATTGCATCACCTTGCACTTGTCCACAATAACTTTCATATGCCATTTAGACACCCAGCCTCACAAGGTCCTTCTGTAGTTTATCACAATACATAAGAACATAACTACTCTGTATAGTTTTGTGTCATTCGCAGATTTGATTACCTCACTCATCATACCCCTTTCCAGATCATTTATAAATATATTAAAAAGCACCAGTCCAAGTACAGATCCCTGAAGCACTTCACTGTTTACCTTTTTCCATTGTGAAAACAGACAATGTAATCCTACTATTTCCTACCTTTTACCAGTTTGTAATCTACAAAAAGACATTGCCTCTAGTCCTATCCCATGACTTTTTAATTTTCTTAGAAGCCTCTCATGAGGAAATTTGTCGAACACCTTCTGAAAATCCAAATACACCACATCTACTGGTTCACCTTTGTCCACATGTTTATTCACTCCTTCAAAAAAAATGTAGAAGATTTATGAGACAAGACTTCCCTTGGGTAAATCCATGCTGGCTGTATCCCATTAAACCATGTCTATCTAAATGTTCTGATGTAATGAAGATTTGGGAATTTAGCCAACTAAATACTAGCTGACTAATAAGTTTATCCAGCTAGAATTTAGCTGGATTAGTTATGGGAGTTCTGGGGGATATTGAAGAGTTGAGTTACTAAGTCTTGTTGAACTAAAGAGCTGTCCTAATTTTAGCCTTATAAAGTTAACTGACTACCTTTAAGATAGCTGGCTATATTCAATAGTGCGGCTTCAGTATTGAATATACCTACAATTTAGCCAGATAGTTATATCCGGCTAACTTCACTCTCTGGACATTGAATGAATATGGGCTTCCTCATTACCATTTTACAAGCTACCTGCCTCTTGCACTGGACACCACCTCTTTTTCTTTATAGTGTGTTGGTGCTTCAGATGCATGGCTGGAGACTTCTGACCTATCACCTGATTGGTGGAAGGGATGTGGGATCATCTTGGGCTTTTACTTTGCATTGCAGAACGGGTCACCCAGGCAATTACTATTAAACTGATGAAAATGTTAGTGGATGCTGCTTCTGCAGTTTATGCTCCATTTGCTTTCCTTTACTGATATCCTTGCTGCAATGAAGGTCCTCTTTGGCTTTAAAGTGCTTCCAGATCAGAGATGTCTTTCACAATCTCTTCTCTACATCACTGGGGGCTGGTGCTAGCACTGAAGATGAGGTTGAGGGTAATCCATGAAGAAGAATGCCAGGAGCATCGCTTCTGCACTCTACCTGCACTGCCTGTTATTGCTGGGGATTACTGTTATCACACTCAGTATCATCATCTATCTCTCACACCCATGACCTGGAAGCTAAGATGCTATTGTCTAATCCCAAATTTTCTTCAGCTACTAGCTATTCATTTTCTGATTCAGGAAATGCCAGACACAATTCTTCCTCAGACTCAGTTGTTGAAAATACTGCCTAAATTTCCTAAGATGCAGTAACTAATGGAGAGGAGTTTGCAGGTGGTTTTGGATGTTGCACTTCTTCTGTCACAGTGCATACCCCTGCCCTGCTACTGTCTGTCTTGAATGGATTTCCTGACTTTTCCCTCTGCTCCAAAACAAGGAGAGACAGAGGCAGCAGTGGAACATGCTCTCCAAATTTCAATTTTTTCTGCCTTGAGCTAACTTTCACTCCTCTCACTCTGTGGCTAAAAAGTATGTCTTTAATTTTGGAGCAGGACTGTCTTTTTTTAATCACTGCTAATAATCTGGACTACCTCTGAACCAATTCTTCTACTCCTGCCAATGTTACCAACATTTCCTCCTAACCTTTATTTTGACGTGATGGAGTTTGTTGATGTGCACTGCCTACTGGGGTTTGGATATTATGAATGAATCTATTTATCCCCACTCACAGTACCACTCACTATATGGATAACTGTCTGCCTCACACACATACATACACACACACACAAATACACACACACATGCACATATAGAGTGTATGTGTGCTGTACTGTGTGCACTAGTGCTGTCTGACTTCACACACAAATGAACTGTTAATTATTAACAGAACCAAAAAGTCTATCAACCTATAAGATTCTTCTCTTCAGTCCTTGAGTGTATATTACTCACCTCAATGGTATCCAGACAAAGGCAAAACATTCAGTATCAATGCTACAACTACAATCTATACACTGTCTCCCTACCATGACCCTCCCTCAGTGAAGAGAAAAATCAAAAGCAGTAGCAGTGTACTGCCACTCTTTGTGGCACAGTAAGTGAGACCACTGCAGCACAGAGATGATCAGAAACAGTTCTTTACCACTAACAAATTCAAACTTTTCTAAGCTTTTTTAATATTCTGTGTTAGTTTCTACTAGCACCTCCTTCTCTACCAAGAGCTAAAGAGGAAATAAAGACTTCTTTTGAACATGTTCAGACTTTACAGTGGGAGGATGTCATTGCCACTTGATCTATAAAACAGCTATAAGGTGGTTTAGAAATATGCTTCACTATGATTTGTTTTCAGTGTGGTTTGCTTGCCACTAATCTTGCCTCAACTCTGAAAGGCTCTAAGGTCACAGAGGCAAGAGTCAGTTGCTATACTATCCAGTTGTTTTTTTGCTCAGCAGTATATACCATAAACGTCAATGGGTCATAGACTTGAATGAGAAACAAACAAATGAGACAAATAATTTTTGTTTCACTCATGGGATCCTCCATTCATTTGGGGGGGTCATGAATAAAACAAATATGGACATGTTTGTTCTGTTTTATCCATTTGTTTCAAACAAATGCACATTCCTAACAGCGAATGGTATTGTCAATAAGGCTTGGAGGTACAGTAGAGGGAAGAAATCCAGCATGCAGCACACATCAGAATTAAAACTTATGTGAGTAATCTAGGAGTCAGACATGTTAAATACTTGTTCCATAGAGAAAATATAGAGCAAAACTTCTTGCTACATCAACTCCTTAAAGAGTTTAGATCCACCTTAAACAGGAACACTTGCAACTTTCAGCTACTAATTATCCTGTGGAAATTAAGCAATAAAGTTAATGATGGTAGCTTGGGGAATGGAGTGCATGTCTTACATTAGCCCGTTTTACTGTACCCAGCAGTAATGTGCCATGCAGCAGCATAGCATGAGCCAGAGCCCTGCTGCTAACATGCCATGTTAGTTTTCAACATGAAAATCTAACAGTAAAAATATAGGACATTTGTCATTAATTTTGGTTCATTCTGAATACATTATATAGAAATCTTGGAATACAAATCGTAATTGATTTATTCTCTGATTCTCATGTCAGCTTGTGTTTTTTGTTATTTTAATGCAAGTGTCAAGGCAGGTCATTACTGTCTCTTGGGATCTCTTCAGGAGCAGGTAAGTCTATGAAGAGAATGTGGGAGCCAGGGCTCCATTAAACAGAGGACTCTCATATGCAGCAGGGACTGGAGCCACAGTTAAAGTTTACAGCCCTTGGGTGAGAGTCCCAGCTATTGTGTAACAGTGATACCTACGAAATGGATGTGAGTATGCTTACACTGGGAGCCAGAGGGAATTGTAGTTCTGTACTCAGCCATGGTGTGGGCAGATGAGGACATATTTAAGTTGTGTATTGCTACAGGTCTAACAATTCAGATGAGAAGAACTGAGATTTACATCAAAGCCATGCCCTTGTGCCCTAGATAGTAGAGATGTGCATCGTTTTTTGTGTTCGTGTCGTTCTTTGTTTTTCGGCCGCCATGGAAATTGTCGTTTTTTTTCGGTTTGGGTCTTTTTTTTCACGAAAAATCGATTTTTAGTTAGTGCGTGCTAACTCCCCGTTAGTGCGCGCTAACGGGAGTTAGCGCGCACTAATGGGGAGTTAGCGCGCACTGACTCCCGTTAGTGTGCACTAATCGGAAAAACGAATTTTTGCGAAAAAACAGGAAAATCCTGATTTTTTTCAGGCTCCCTGAAACATGCCGAATTGGACAATTTCGTTGCAATTTTCCAATTCGGCAAAAACGAATGCACATCTCTACTAGATAGAGGGACTAAGGGACAAGCAATGAAGTAGAGAGATCCTGTCAGATCCATACGAGGAACTGGGCAGGACATACTGTTTATGTGGGGAGAAAACATAGTAGTATTGTGGCTGTTTGGCTTCCCCATGTAGGTTCCTTGGCTATAAAAAGTCAGACTATCCTCTTAATGTATATTCCACTAATTTCTTTTGCAGAAGCAGCATATCTTGGTTGTCCTTTGATTTTCTTATTGTTTAAGGTTAATACCTCCATGCAGCCTATTATTTTTGGATGGGAGCTTTTTTCTACCCTCCCAGTCCATTCTATAGTGTTAAACATGATTTATTTGAGTCTTGAGTGCCCATTAACTAGGGACTTAGTTAACTTGCTGTCTTTGCTGCTCTAACATCAAAGAGAGAGGTCACTTCACTGGATTGTACTGAGTAAATTTTAATCAGTTGTTTACTCTTCAAGAGTACAAAGACCAAGAGAGGTACAATGAAGTTACTAGGTAATACATTTAAAACTAAGAGAAAATATTATTTTATTCAGCGCATAATTAAACTCTGGAATTTGTTGCCAAAGGACATGGTGAAAACTATTAATGTAGCTGCATTTAAAAAAGGTTTGGACACATTCTTGGAGGAAAAGCCCATAAACCATTATTAAGGTGGAGTTGCAGAAATCCACTTCTTATCTCTGGGATAAGCAGCATGGAATCTATTTACTGTTTGCAATCCTGCCATGTACTTATGATCTGGATTGCCCACTGTTGGAAACAGGATACTGGGCTTGATGTACATTTGGTCTGATCCAGTATGGCAAATCATATGTTCTTATGTTCTTTCAAGCTCTCCTCTGGTCTCAGCCACCTTCACCAAGCAGGAAGTAATTATTCTCCTGAGCTTTCCACATGCAGGGGATAGACCCACTAGCACCATTCGATGAGATGGCACTCAGCGGAACTTCATATCTTGGATTCCGCTCTACTTGCTTTTTCTTTCCCTGGCATCACATAGGTGCAAGAATTTTATACCTCTTGACAACCCCTCCCAATGGGGAATGATAGGCTACCTCATTCACTGACACTATACTGACCTCATATTAAGGGCACAGTCTGTTGAGACCCCAGACATACACTGAGGGCACTCAGACCAGCTGATGCCACAGCTGACATTTTTGTAAGAGACAGAGGTAACAGACAGGGGCAAAACTGGGGACACCGTAAACTGTAGGAATTCTTTATCCAGGTATTATTGGAATGGCCAGCTTTACTTTGCTGAATGTGCCCAATTAAGCCAGAGATTTTCTAAACGTCTTTAAAGGAGAGGAAAGGGCAATAAAACTGAGCTGGAGAAGTGCATAGGCAGACTGGATGGGCCAGTTTCTCCTTTATCTGCCCTCATGCTCTTTGTTTCTATAAAGATTAACTTTATCCAAATAATAAATATTTGTAATAGGGACATCACAAATTTGCATACCTTTTTTTCTTTTCAAGTAAGGATTCACTCTGTATTTACTGTACACAGACACACATCCACTTAAGTAAATCAAGTGGCTTTGTGCTAAGTGCAGTAAAATTTACTGAACTGTCAGAGAAGTCCATAGTCTTGTGGCTATTAAAGCAAAAGGTTTCTCTCAAGTACACTGGGAACAAATCCATAAATAAATTATCCATGTGAACAGTACCAGACAGATGGACACGCTGGGACATATTTAAGAATGCTCCAGTGTAGGAGGTTTGCTGAAAAATCTTCATTGTAAGAGGAGCACATGCTGATGCTCTGCAGTCACAGGAATTAGCATATCTTTTCTCTCATCATTCTTACTCCGGTAGGGAATTTTCCAATCCAACATGGATATTACCATTTAGATACAATCTCAGCACAAAAGGTTAATTACCATAAGGAATTAACATATGAAAAACATAAAAGGACAGATTTTAAAAGTCTGGTTAATTAAATCGCCTTCGCTCCGTTGTAATGATTTTTCAAACTTTTTCTTTACTAAAAATTGCCACACATTTTGCTTCAGGATTACCCCTATTTCTGAAAGGTGCTATTGACAGTAGCAATTTGCTTCTATTTCATTCACTAGTCATTTACTAGGCCAGCACTTCTCAACCGGTGTGTCGCCAAGCACACGTGTCTCACCACACTTCCCCATCTCCCACTGACCCAGCTGCTCCCCCTGCCCCAGCGAAATAAGAATTCATCTTATTTCGCCCCGGCTTAAAATGCTGATAGCCTGGGCAGAATGCAGCAGGAGAGCTGGAGTCAGTGGCACCAGCATAGTCTTTTCTTCCCGCAACTCCCCCCCCCCCCCCATGACCCAGAAGAGAAAGTGGTAAGCAGCAGCTACGCACGAGGGAAAAAGAGATCATGCTAATGTGTGCAGCATCGACCCGAAAAACAGCGGTGCGGCCTGAAGAAGAACAGTGTGGCGCGAAGCAAAGGAGGAGCAACATCAGCCCCCGCAGTTGATGGGAGTCCTTTCTTGAGGCCGCGAGGGCTGGAAGTGGAGGAGGCTGCTGCTGCCACATGGACTGGAAGTGAAGGAGGCTGCTGCTGTTGCTAGTTTGGTGGGGGGAGAGAGTGTGAGTGAGCGAGCAAGCATATGTGTTTGAGATCCTGTGTATATGTGTGTGAGAGAGAGACAGCATGTATAAGAACATAAGAAAATGCCATACTGGGTCAGACCAAGGGTCCATCAAGCCCAGCATCCTGTTTCCAACAGTGGCCAATCCAGGCCACAAGAACCTGGCAAGTACCCAAAAACTAAGTCTATTCCATGTAACCATTGCTAATGGCAGTGGCTATTCTCTAAGTGAACTTAATAGCAGGTAATGGACTTCTCCTCCAAGAACTTATCCAATCCTTTTTTAAACACAGCTATACTAACTGCACGAACCACATTCTCTGGCAACAAATTCCAGAGTTTAATTTAATGTATGTAAGTGTGTGACTGAGAGCCTCTATGTGTAAGTGTGTGATTGAAAACCTGTTTGTGTGAAAGAAAGTATGTGTGTGTGATTGAGAGTCTGTGTGTCATTGAGATCCTTTGTGTGTGAGAGAGATAGCATGGACGTAAGTGTATGATTGAGAACCTGTATGTGCAAGTGAGAGAGATCATGTGTATGTATAAATAAGAGAGCGAGCATGTGTGTCTGTGTATGTTGTAGGAGCTGTTGTAGGTGAGAGAGCATGTGAGTATGTGATTGAGAGCCTGTGTGTAAGTGAGAGAAAGAGAGAGCATGTGTATAAGTGTGTGAATGAGAATCTATGTGTGTGAGAGAAAGAGACAAGCATATAAGTGTGTGATTGAAAGACTGTGTGTGTGTGTAAGTATGAAAAGACAGACAGCATGTGTATAAATGTGTGGTTAAGAGTCTATATAAGTGAGAGAGTAAGGCATTCACGGAGCGGGATGCCAGTGGCCAGTAGTCGGTGTTCCACCTTCACGGAGCGGAAGGATGGAGGGCTGCTATCTCCAAAAAAAAACAAACAAAAAACAAAAAAAACAAACAAAAAAATAAAAACAGGGGTGGGTAAGAGTATGGGGTAAGGGTGTGGCCTGCTTGTTACAGCGGTTGCTACCCCTAATTGAGCTGGACGTTCACTTGGATGCAGATACGGCGCTGCTCTCTAAATTGGTGGTGGGGTGGAGGGGAATTAGGGCTGGAGGGTACTGGAAGCCAATAGTAACAGGTGGGAGAGAATAAAAGGGGAAAAAATTGATAAAGTGCGTAGCTTGCTGGGCAGACTAGATGGGCCGTTTGGTCTTCTTCTGCCATCATTTCTATGTTTCTATATGTGCGTGATTAAGAGCTAGTGTGAGAGAGAGCTTGTTTGTGACAGAGAGAGGAGAAAGTTGCAAGCAAACCATCCCTCCTCCTGCGAATTCAAAACAATCTCAGGGCACCTGGATATCAAACGTTCCCAGGTATGCAGAGCAAAGCATTTTTTTATCCTTATTTTTCATTATTGGGTCTTTGTGTCTGCTATTTTGAAATATTTTATTGGTATCTAGAATTTTTTGATATGAGTTTTTAATTATTGGATATTCCATTCATCAGCTATTTTGAAATCTGTTCTTTTTGTTAGTATAGTTTTACTGCTATTGATTTTATATTTCTTGATTTGTTTTGAGGACTGGTGAAGTTTCTTTTTCCTTTCTTACAGTGCATAGAGTCTCTCTGGCTTGTTGCAGTTTCCAGTTCAGTTTTTGTCTGCATGTTTCTAGTTATGCTTCATGGTCTCTTTATTCTTTGTTAGGTGAGGGTCTGCACATGTGACTGAGATGAGGTTTTCTGCTGGCATGTAGTTTCTGTGTAGGGCTCTATAGCAGCCTTGGCTTTTTCTGTTTTCCTAATAGGAGGTGAATTGGTGTCTTAAGGTCTGGTGTAATATTTTCAGTATTTCCTTTTCTTAGGTAAGGTGTTTACTGTTAATGAGTGCTGGAAACTGGTGCTAATTTGGTATGGGATGTGTACTATTTATGCAATTTCTGTTCCGACAGAGTACTTGTCTTTTCCTTGTGTCATTCTTAAGAACATAAGAACATAAGAAAATGCCATACTGGGTCAGACCAAGGGTCCATCAAGCCCAGCATCCTGCCTCCAACAGTGGCCAATCCAGGCCACAAGAACCTGGCAAGTACCCAAAAACTAAGTCTATTCCATGTAACCATTGCTAATGGCAGTGGCTATTCTCTAAGTGAACTTAATAGCAGGTAATGGACTTCTCCTCCAAGAACTTATCCAATCCTTTTTTAAACACAGCTATACTAACTGCACGAACCACATTCTCTGGCAACAAATTCCAGAGTTTAATTGTGCGTTGAGTAAAAAAGAACTTTCTCCGATTAGTTTTAAATGTGCCCCATGCTAACTTCATGGAGTGTCCCCCCTAGTCTTTCTACTATCCGAACAAAACATATAATACTTGACCTTTATTTTTTTATTTCCACCATGAATTGTAATGAGCAGTGTGTCACACATGTGAGCGTGGTCTGTCAGGTGTGCCATGATGGGAAAAAAGTTGAGAACCACTGTACTAGGCCGTGGTGACGCATTAACGAGACATTCCTCCTCTTCTCTAATATCTGTATAGTGCCTAGCCAGAGGTTTAATCCTCCAGCCTTGGTAATGGTGGTTACATTATCATGTTCTCAATAAGACTGGGTGACAGAGTGTTACCCCTTCACCATGAGTTCAGGCAACCACCTAAACTAAAGCAGAAATTAGTAAAAAGCAAGCTTCTAACAGAAACTCAGAAAGAAGAAACTGACTTCTATCTCTACAACGTACCATGCTGCAAGCTATGCCTGCACATATCACAGGAATCCACAATCACCAACATAGAAAAGATATTCAACATAAGGGGATCCTCCTTTAATGTAGTAGATATTATTCAATGCAGACAATATGATGAAGCATGCCACAAAGATGAGACGGGCCACACATTAAAGAGAAGAATCAATTCATATAGACATAGGAGCAAACACCACAGGGAACACCAAGCCAGCATTTCTGTGGAGGATCACTTTTCAGAACCAGACCACTGTAGCAATGGTCTTATGATCAGGATAATTAAAAGAAATGTTAAAACATCCAGGACACATTTCTACAACTGGACAATGGAGTCAAATGAAGAAAACAAGAAAGATCATAAGCACTAACATGCTAGATGTAAAGAATTAATGAGGCAAATCAAAACAGAATTTGAATAGAAATTTGTTAAAGAGGCAACAACTCAACTTTAAATCTTTTTTCAAGTGTATTAGAAGGAACAAACTTGTAAGGGAGTTGGCTGGACCACTAGATGACTGAAGAGTATAAAGGGAAGACAAGGCCTTAGCAGAAAAACTAAATTAATTCTCTGCTTCAGTCTTTACTGAGGTAGGTGTTGGTGAGGATATCTACATCATAAAACTTCTTTGAGGTGATGATTCAGAGGAACTGAATGTAATCACTGTAAACTGGGATGGTGTAATAGAGCAAATTGACAAACTAAAGAGCAACAAATCACTAGGACTGGATGGTATAATAACAATGGAATGGTCTTACTATTAGCTACCCTCCTGAGGATTGGAGGGGTAGCTAATGTAACTCCAGTTTCTAGAAAGGACTGCAAGGGTAATCCAGAAAACTAGAGGCTGGTGAGCCTGATATCAGTGCCTGGCAAGATGGTAGAAGCTATTCTAAATATAAAATTACCAGCCATCTGGATAGACGGAGATTAATGGGGCAAAACCAACACAGGAAAGGGAAATCTTTACTTATAAATCTGTTAGATTTTTTTGAAGGGGTTAATTAACAATTTGACAATGGTATCTGGATTATCAGAGTGTATCTGGATTATCAGAAGGTGTTTGACAAAATCCCTCATGAGAGACTCATCAGGAAATGGGATAAGAGGCAAAGTCCTATTATGGAATAGTAACTGGATAAAGGATAGGGTATGCAGAGATCTGCTATAGTATTTATAATCTGCATGCCTGCTCAGATTATAAAATATGCATATATCTGCCCCCAATATTCACACATATATTTCAGTATGCACAAATATTTATAATGCATTGAAAGCACATATTTTCTTTACCTATTTTATATACATACATGCATATATTTTACGTGCAAAAGAAATATAATTTTTATGCATAAAAGCCTGATTTACATGTAGAAGTAAATATACTTTAATATATGTGCACATACTTGAAAACACCAGTTTGCTAATACCTCCAGCAGTTCACTGAGACCCTTCTACTACTTTACCCTGAACGTCCCCCAGTTCACCCGGGGGGACGTTCAGGGTCCCCCAGTTCACCCGGGGGGATAGCAGAGTCTGATATCAGTTGTGCTAGATAATTAGCATATGTATAATTGCATGAATAAGTTGCCTAATTTCATAAATCTTTTAGAAAATTTGACAAGGGTATCTGGATTATCAGAAGGTGTTTGACAAAATCCCTCATGAGAGACTCATCAGGAAATGGGATACATTTTTTTTTCCTCTGTTTTTCCCCCTTGTACCGTTCCTTGTAACCTTTCTTTGTTCTTTTTTTGACTGTTCTATGTAACTAATTGTTCTATTGTAAACCGGGGTGAAGGCTTTGGCTAAACCTCGGTATATAAAAAACCTAAATAAATAAATAAATAAATAAATAAAAATAAAATAGCAACTTACTTGCGAACCCCTTGGCCCCACTCCTGAACACCCGTAAACCACCCCTTTTTTAGCAGGTAAATATGCACATGAAACTTAGAGAGTGGTAGATGCCTGGACTGCCTTCCCAGAAGTGGCGGTGAAGACAAGAACAGTTAATGAATTCAAAAGTTCATGGGACAAATACTGCAGATCCCTAAAGACTTAAAGAAAGGGGTGGTATAACATTTCTGCATGAGGGTAACCTACACAGAGTGGCAGTTACTAACCTTAACAGAAACATGGCGTAACCTGCATGATGCGGCAGTTACTACTCTTAACTAAAACATGGGGGTAACTACCATAAGCAAATTGTTGGGCAGACTAGATGGACCATTTGGTCTTTTTCTGCCGTCGTTACTATGTTACTATGAAAATATGTGCTTACTTTTGTTGTTTATAAAATAGCATATATGTGAATACAGGATACTTACACACATATATGATAATTTTACATGCATAATGCCTTTGAAAATGAACTCAATAGTATGTTATTTTGCATGCATAATGGTGGCACAATTTTCTAACGGTTCATTTCTTGGGGTATACTTGCAGAAGTTCCTTTGAAAATTACCATGAATTTGGAAGAACAGAGAGATCAGTAAATAGCAGCTTTTCTTGTTTTCAATCCTGGGTTATCTCACATCAAGGGGAGTCATAGTCATTTCTGCATGGAATATAGTGCTGTACCCATGGATACAGCTTGGTATAAAATTAACTACCTGATAAGTGCATATGTCCTGTACGTGTGAAAGTTTACCCAGACTCAGCGAAGGCATTCTGGGTGGGTGGGGATCAACAGAGATAGGGAGAGGTTTGGACTTATATACATACATTTCAGTTACATGCAAATTAGCAGGTGTAATTGTTTATGGGTAGTTTCTCATTTTCAGATTGAATATACGCATTTAAGTTTGCTTTAAAATTGATGGAACTTATATATGTATTTGCTAATTTTCATATGCAAGCTGCTAAAAAAATAATCCCTAAAAGTTTTAAAAGCTAACATAGTTACCTCATGTGCAAGTTGGGCAATAAACTTGCTAGTCCTTGCCTTTTTTCCTCAGAAGTGAAACCAAAGTGGTTTACATTATACATCAGGGGGAGGCATGTCAGGCCTGGAGTGTCTAAGACAGGCCTTTGTTTTCAGGATATCCACAATGAATATGCACGAGATACATGCACTGCCTCCATTGTATGCCTATAGTGCATATTCATTGTGGATATCCTGAAAGCCAGACCTATTTGTGGCGCTCCAGGACCAGACTTGCCTCCCACTGGTATACATCATTAAACAATACAACATGCCCAATATAAACTAATACACAGAAGAAGCAGCCATGTGCTGACCATGTAGCCCATGCATCCATCGTCATGAAGAAGACCTTGGTTTCCACACCCTGGGCATTCCCCCAGATGTAGTCCAGAGGCCAGTAGCTGTGGTGGTCTTCATGCCGAGTATATGAGCGCTTGTTACAGGTGGTGCTTGCATATCCAGACTAGGGGACAATCCATAACTGCTTAAAGTAGAAGCTATGCAATGGGAAATATATAACCATCCTTCCCTCCACCAATGTAAAAGGAGTCAAGGATAACACAAAGGCATTCTGACAACTGCACACAACAATAAAAGCCACCGTCAGAGCTATTTTAATTTCATTTCAATTACAGTATTAAGTATATATGACATTACATAAAAATTGGATGGATGGCTATCGGGATGGTGCTCTATTCTCATTTACAGATTGAGCAGATACAAATTTACTTCAGATCAGTATAAAATGTATGCTAACTATTCAATTTTATTGTTCTATAGAAAAAGCAATGATTGTTAGATGGTAGAATGGCATACGATAGTGATACAAACCATGAAGAACCTTTCAAATCTCTTTACTTTGAAACATCCAAACAAGTACGTTAGAAGCTGTTGAATTTCTGTGGAACTTAAGTAAAAGAATGTTAAAGCCATCGCTTCCAGTTCTTTCACTGACTGATCAAAGTGTTCATAGAAATTGGTCACCTCATCTCAGCAAAATTACAGGGTCATTTATCAAAATGCATTATGATGAAATTTTACAAATTTATTCAAAATGCATGCTATTGCTGAAAATAACTACACCTTTTTGTCCTGGCATTAAGGCTGATAAAAATCACAAATTCTGTTCAGTGAGAGAGCCTCTGGGGTAGCACACATAGTAGTCAACTATTTATACTTCTATAGGAGGGCCAGCTAGTAAGTCAAGGTGATGTTTTGGTGGTGGTTTAGGGTTTTGGAGCCAGTTTTACATGCAGAGTGAGATGTACGAACAGCACTGTAGACTTCGGTGAAGATTTGATGTGATTTGGAGTGAGGAAAGTCACACAAAGATGAGATTTCTGCAATGTTCTCTCACCCTGGCTTGATGAACTCTCTACCAGGGTACTATCAAGCTAGGGCGAGAGAACATTGAAGTAATCTCATCTTAGTCTGACTTTCCTCACCCAAAATCATGTCAAATCTTCACAGAGGTCTACTGTGCTGTTCATTCGTCTCACTCTGCATGTAAAACTGGCCCTAAAACCCTAGACACCAAAACCTCACCTCGAGTAACTAGCTGGCCCTCCTATAGTGATATAAATATTTGACTACTATGACAGTCTTATAAAGAGGCTCTCATTTTTGCTCTCTTACTCTCTCTCTCAAAACGTAAGAAAACACATGCCAGGGCACTTCACAAGTAGCAAAGTCTGAATAGTACCGCATACAAAAACTTTAACACATATCACAATAAACTATGCAAAGCACTAAGATAGCATGTGGTGTGGAAACTCAGGCATTATTCTTGCAAAAATTATCACATTTTGTTAAATCTAGGCCTAAGTTAGTTGATGACAGAAAACTGAGGTCTTTCAGGAGACTCTGCCATTAGAACACTGGAGTAATTGGTAATATATTTAATTTAGAATCCGGTCTGAACATTTGAGTCCTCTACAGTCAGCTGATTTTGCTCATTAGACGTTACTTGTATAGACAGAAATCCATATCAACTCACAGATAGTTACGATGCAAGAGACATATTATCCCTCTGTGCCATGCTCAGTATCACTGACACACTTTCATTATGTACATTGTGCCATTTCTATCTCTACATCATCACCAAAATCCATCCCTTCCTTTCTGAATGCATTTCCAGAACCCTTATCCACTCTCTCATCTCCTCCTGATTTATCTATAAAATCTCTTCCCCCCCCCCCCCCGATATGCAGGTACACTTATGATTGTATGTCCTGTTTATCCGCAAGTTTACCTTGACTGGGCAGAGCTATTCCCAGGTTGGAGTTGGAAAGGTCTTTGAACTTTTGCATACACCTTTGGTTTGTCAAGTGTGTACATAACTTTTCCTGAGCAATTCCCATGCATACAATATCTGTGAGTAAATTTAAGGAGATAATTTTCAAAGCTGGCTTCAAAAGTCAGCTTTGAAAATTAGAATAATTTACACATGTTTCTGATGCCTAATTTAGGTGGGCTGTTATCAATAGGTCTTCTAATCTGAGGTGTTTAGAAATTGTAAATGTTAGTGCTTATTTTTCAGGCAGTTAGGTGTAATTAGTGGATACACCAATTATCTGTGCTTTCATGGTACAAATGAAAATTTGTGGTGCATTTTTAGGTAGATTCAATTTTATAAGGCCTAAGTCAATTTATCTTCAAATTTTTACATGCCTTTATTATTTAAGATAAAATTGAAAATTGCAGTTTCACAATATTGTGTTGCGAAGTGTATGCATTTGGTTAGGGTGTGTGTGGCTGAGGAGAGCATAATATTAAGGGTGTGTGTCGCTAGGGATTGGTGGGATGTGTGTGGATGAGGGGTTGGGGGTAGCAAGGTGTGTGTTACTGGCAGCAATGGAGTGGGGGTATGTAGCTATGGGATTGGGGGGAGGTTTGTGTACGACAATGGCTGGGCCATGGCCCACCCACTTTGCACTCAGGCCCACCCAACCAAGGCTGTCTGACCTGGAAGAGGGCTGGAGCCCTGAGCAGCAAAGCCCTTGTGGGATCCCATCCCTGCGATGGCAAAGAGGAAGACTGGAGCTACAAAGTGCCATCATGGGATCCCATCCCCACAATGGTGGAGGGCTGGAGCAGCAAGGCTGTAGCGGGATCCCATCCCCGCGGCGGTGGAAGTAGAAGTTTGATTGAGCCTAATGAAAAGGCTCCGTGTGTGTGTGTGTGTGTGAAATTAGAAAGAAAGGAAGAGTGGTCCTGATGTGAGAGCGAACTTGATATTTTCAGCAGTCTTATGAAACAATAAACGCAAGTCAGCAGACATAAGACATCCAGCAGTGACTGATGTTATCTAAATCAATCTGAATCAGAACTTACAGGTTGGGATTGCAGAAACCAAAACTAATCATGAATCACAAATTCTAGATCAACCCAACCTGAGTGGGAACTTTTAAATACTTGGTGGAGGAACCTTTTTGAACTTTGTTCTATTTATTTATTTGATTTATATTTTGCTATTATATATCTCTAAGAGATGAAACCCAATGAAAA
This sequence comes from Rhinatrema bivittatum, assembly GCF_901001135.1. Taxonomy (NCBI): domain Eukaryota; kingdom Metazoa; phylum Chordata; class Amphibia; order Gymnophiona; family Rhinatrematidae; genus Rhinatrema; species Rhinatrema bivittatum. Next base: position 200,818,209 of record NC_042619.1, read on the forward strand.
TTCCCCAGAGGCCTCTATTCACTGCCTTCCTCTCCAGCCCAAGCCCAGCACTTTAATCCCATTTCCCTCTCACCAGTGTTATCCCCTGTCCACTCTCCCAGCTTGATCCCAGCACTTCCTTCCTTCTCCCTATCCTGACCTCAGAGCTACATTCCGACACCTGCACCTATTTTATTCCTCCCACCACCAGCTCGATTGCAGCATTATCAGCCCTTTCCCCTCCTACCCAGTCTGACCCAATATGACCCAAGCACTCCTTCCCTTCTCTCCAGTCCAGCTGCCTCATGGTTTGCTATTCCAGGTCACCTTCAGTTAGTGTAGCTGGGTTCAAAAAAGGTTTGGATAAGTTCTTGGAGGAGAAGTCCATTAACTGCTATTAATCAAGTTTACTTAGGGAATAGCCACTGCTATTAATTGCATCAGTAGCATGGGATCTTCTTATTGTTTGGGTAATTGCCAGGTTCTTGTGGCCTGGTTTGGCCTCTGTTGGAAACAGGATGCAGGGCTTAATGGACCCTTGGTCTGACCCAGCATGGCAATTTCTTATGTTCTTATGTACTTTCAGTCCAGTGGCATCTGATGTGAAGCATGATTGATAAGTAAGATTGTTTGCCTATATGTACCCACCACCAGGTCGGTGCCAGCAGGGGATCCTTACCACTCACGCTCTGCGGGTGCCATGAATGAGGGGTAAAGCAGTGGAAAGCAGATGTGAGAATTTCAAAATGAAACCCCCAAAGTGTATGCTTTTACCCACAGAGGATCAGAACAATCATTAAAGACTTTTCTGCAGCTAAATATCTGTTTACTCATGGAACATTCCTTTAAAAATTACTCCAAAAAGTCTTCAGTGTACACATTCCACTTTTATTCAATCAGTCTTTCTGTTACTTGACAATTCCTTGCTTTGATGATCATACAGTCAGATAGAAAGTTTGAGAATTTTCCATTCTTCCTACAGTACAGAGGAATCAGCTTTAAAGCTTGCTCTGTTATTAAAGTTATCATTACTAAGAAGCTCTGTACTATGAAAGCTAGATATAGGCTTTAACTCATGAATGTGCATTACTATTATTAATGACAGCAGATTGCAATTTTGCTATGGATAAAATTTAAAAACATGAGAAGTGCCATGCTGGGTCAGACCAAGGTCCATAGAACCCAGCATCCTGTTTCTGACAGGGGCCAATCCTGGTCACAAGAACCTAGCAGCTCCAATTAAGTTGATTTATTTCTTGTTGCTCAACCCCAGGGATTAATGATGGCTTACTTTAGCCTACCTGGCTAATAATGTGTTATGGACATTTCCTCCAGGAACTTGTCCAAACCTCTTTTAAACCTCGCTGTGATCATTGCCTTGACCACGCCCTCTGGCAACAGATTCTACAGCTTGACAGTGCGCTGAGTGAGAGAGGACTTTCTTTGATTTGTTCTGAATCTGTTAGTTTCATGGAGTGTCCCCTTGTTTCAGTATTATTTGAAAGGGTAAATAACCATCCTTTATTTACTCATCCCACCCCACTCATGATTTTATAAACTTCAATTATGTCCCCTCTCAGCAATCTCTTTTTCAAGCTGAAGAGCCCCAGCCTGCGTAGCCTCTCAGCATAGAGGAGGTGATCCATTCCTTTTATCATTTTTGTCGCCCTCCTTCATACCTATTCTAGTTCCCCCTTTGTCTTTCTTTTCTTTAACTTTTTTATTTATTGAAATTTAAAAAATAAAACAAGTATAACAACTTGTGGTAACATACATGGACTGTAATAAAAAAAAAATTGAAAAATTGAAATAGTTAAGCACAATATACCTCTCATTTAATATTAAGGAAATAAAGGGGAGATATCAAGATGAAAAATTAAGAAGTGAGATAAAAGAAGGAAATCAAAAAGAGAAAGAGAGAGGCAGCACGTGAGAATACACAATATATTGCCATAAATCAGATGCAAAGCTGAGGTAGCTGAGGGATGGGCATCTAAATACAGACGTAAATGCTCAGGATCAAAAAAAGTATGTTTGGTAGGGATGTGAATCGTTTTTTGACGATTTAAAATATTGTCCGATATATTTTAAATCGTCAAAAATCGTTAGGGCCACGATACAATACCAATTCCCCCGATTTATCGTCAAAAAATCGTAAATCAGGGGAAGGGGGAGGGCAGGAAAACCGGCACACTAAAACCCCCTAAAACCCACCCCCGACCCTTAAATTAAATCCCCCACCCTCCCGAACCCCCCCCCAAATGCCTTAAATTACCTGGGGGTCCAGCGGCGGTCCGGAACGGCAGCGGTCCGGAACGGCCTCCTGCAATTGAATCGTGTTGTCTTCAGCCGGCGCCATTTTTCAAAATGGCGGCGCAAAATGGCGGCGGCCATAGACCAACACGATTCGACTGCAGGAGGTCGTTCCGGACCCCCGCTGGACTTTTGGCAAGTCTTGTGGGGGCCAGGAGGCCCCCCCAAGCTGGCCAAAAGTCCCTGGGGGTCCAGCGGGGGTCCGGAAAACGATCTCCTGCCGCAAATCATTTTCCGTACGGAAAATGGCGCCGGCAGGAGATCGACTGCAGGAGGTCGTTCAGCGGCGGTCCGGAACCCCCGCTGAACGACCTCCTGCAGTCGATCTCCTGCCGGCGCCATTTTCCGTACGGAAAACGATTTGCAGCAGGCTCACGATTTTCACGATACTTTAAACACCCAAACGGCAACAATACGATTCCCTCCCCCTCCCAGCCGAAATCGATCGTTAAGACGATCGAGGACACGATTCACATCTCTAATGTTTGGCTCCTAGATGAGTAATAAGACATTGGCAAAGAAATTGTAAGGCTAATTTACCACCTAGAACCAAAACCTCAGGACATATAAGAGGAAATTTTTTCCGATGCTCCTGAGTGGATCCAAACTCATTGGCCAAGAAAAAGAGACTGTCGGTGTCGGAAAAAAGATCTTAAAATCAAATCATGATCTTGTGAGAAAACAAGAGAAAGAAAAAGAGTTCCACGTCTAGATATCTCAATGTCCACAGAGGATTCCAGGAAATTAGACAAATCCAAATCTGGCTTATGAGTGACTCAGCTGGATCCAGGTCCAAAGATTTTGTCATATAAACCTCAGCAAAAGTATGCATTACTTCAGTGGGAATTTTCAAGACCTCAGTAATAGGTCTTGAAAATTCGGAAATTAAGCTAGACTGAGGAAATTAAGCTAGACTGAGAAAAATTCAAGATCCACAGATTTAAATAGCAGATGGAATTTTCAATATTTTCCAATTTCCTGGATTGATCCTGGAATGAGAAAAGTCTGATTTAACCAGCATATCTTGTACTTGCTGAAGAGAAGAGACTTGCTGTTCCAGAGCAAAAGGTCTTCTGAGAAAGAGAAACTGACTCAGTTTCAAGAACGTGAACATGACCAGCAAATGTAGAAGTAACTTGAACAAGAAAAGATATAGATTTCTCCAGCACCATGAGAGCAGACCAAAGTGAATCCATAGTAATAACCGAAAGCTTCGGAAGTGCAGGTTGAAACAAAAGAGGCTCCATACCTTGGCCATCTTGCATGACATTCTGTTCTCCTTGATACTGAGTATCATCCCATGTGGGAAGCACGGCTGCCAAAGTTCCAGGCTGTAAGTCAGCTCCATTCACCGGCTTCACCAATTGCACTAAAGGTAATGAGCCCGGTTCAGCAGTAGTGGCCAACCCAGTTGCAGGTGCTACCGAGGAGTCCTCCCCAGAAGCTGTCGATAAAGGAACATTATATCCAAAACACGGCGGGAAATCACCTGAGTTCCTGGACACACAGGGAAGAGGAGGCAGCATCTGTGTGCTGGGGCTGAGAGTGGTTTCAATCCTATGTCTTTCTTGAGATGGGGGAAACCAGAACTGCACGTATGGCTAGATTCAGAGGAAATAGGATAATTTCTGATCATCCTCCATTCCTTTTCGGATCATTTCTAACATTCTATTTGCTTTTTAACCGCTGCCACACACTGAGCAAAGGATTTCAATATATTGCTCACAAGGACTCCAATGTCCTTTTCCTAGGTGGTAACTCCCAGTATAGAACACAGCATCATGAACTTGTAGTTGGAATTATTTATCCCTGTTAGAGATGTGAATTTCTTATGTTCTTATGTACTTTCAGTCCAGTGGCATCTGTTGTGAAGCAGGATTGATAAGTAAGATTGTTTGCCTATATGTACCCACCACCAGGCCGGTGCCAGCAGGGGATCCTTACCACTCACGCTCTGTGGGTGCCATGAATGAGGGGTAAAGCAGTGGAAAGCAGATGTGAGAATTTCAAAATGAAACCCCCAAAGCGTATGCTTTTACCCACAGAGGATCAGAACAATCATTAAAGACTTTTCTGCAGCTAAATATCTGTTTACTCATGGAACATTCCTTTAAAAATTACTCCAAAAAGTCTTCAGTGTACACATTCCACTTTTATTCAATCAGTCTTTCTGTTACTTGACAATTCCTTGCTTTGATGATCATACAGTCAGATAGAAATTTTGAGAATTTTCCATCCTTCCTACAGGGATTAATGATAGCTTTCTTTAGCCTACTTGACTAATAATAATAATTCGACTGCAGGAGGTCGTTCCGGACCCCCGCTGGACTTTTGGCAAGTCTTGTGGGGGTCAGGAGGCCCCCCCAAGCTGGCCAAAAGTCCCTGGGGGTCCAGCGGGGGTCGGGAGCGATCTCCTACCGCGAATCGTTTTTCCGTACGGAAACTGGCGCCGGCCATACGCTGTATGGCCGGCGCCATTTTCCGTACGGAAAAACGATTCGTGTGCAGGAAGTCGTTCCCGGACCCCCGCTGGACTTTTGGCAAGTCTTGTCGGGATCAGGAGGCCCCCAAGCTGGCCAAAAGTCCCTGGGGGTCCAGCGGGGGTCCGGGAGCGATCTCCTACGCTCCTGATGTCGGGGGACAAAAAAGAAAATGGCACCGGCGCTACCTTTGACCTGTCATATGACAAGGCAAAGGTAGCGCCGGCGCCATTTCTACAACGCACCGGAGGTCCGAGAGTAAAAGATCACACTGGGACCCTTCCTCTGGACCCCAGGTAATTTAAGGCATTTTGGGGGGGTTCGGGAGGGTGGGGGATTTATTTTAAAGGGTCGGGGTGGGTTTTAGGGTTGTTTTAGTGTGCCGGTTTTCCAGCCCTCCCCCTTCCCCTCCCCCTTCCCCCGATTTACGATTTTTTGACGATAAATCGGGGGAATTGTTATTGTATCGCGGCTCTAACGATTTTTGACGATTTAAAATATATCGGACAATATTTTAAATCGTCAAAAAACGATTCACATCCCTAATCCCTGTGTGTATCACTTTGCACTTTTACACATTAAATTTCAGCTGCCATTCAGATGCTGACTCTACCAGTCTCACAAGGTCCTTCTGCAGATGTTCGCAATCCGTTGCTATTTTAATAACTTATGAGGCATATTCAATAAGTCATTGACTGGACAAGTTAGATGGATAACTTGTCCCAGATATTTCAGCAGGATAAACGTCTCGTTGAAGATATTTGCCTAAAGTTAATATATAAATTACCTAGCCAACTATACTTGAATGTAACAGGTTAGGTTTTTAAATATCCGACCTTATGTATTTGAAAAACCAAAAATAGATGTAAAAAGACCTGTGGCCTAATCTCCACCCTCCACAAGAATATTTTAAATATTTATTTATTTATTTATTTAGCATTTTTATATACCGAAATTCATGTAGCAGAGTTACAAATCAATTCGGTTTACATATTAACATTAACTTGCATGTAAGAATGCTGTTACATATAACAAGGATAATATAACTTGGAACAAATAAACTGGGAGGCTGTTATTACCATATAAATGAACAATAAAACGAGTGGTATTTTGGGAAACCGGCAAGACAGTGTCCTTGAAACATCTAAAACAAGAACAGATGGTGATCGGAAACTAGACAGTCTGCAAGAAGATCAGCTGCTAATGCTAATTGGAGAGACGGTGTTGGAGTATTCTGAGGAAGACATAATAACTAAGGAAGGCAAAGAGTGGTGGTAGATTATTGGCCTAGATTGAAAGCTTGCTCGAACAGCCAAGTTTTGAGTCTCTTTTTGAAGGTGATTGGGCATAGTTCCTGTCGGAGTGCAGTGGGTAACGAGTTCCATTGTTGTGGGCCTGCTTTGGACAGAGTTCGTTTATTTAAAGTGGATTTGATGGCTGGGGCAATGAGGGTATTCCTGTAAGCTGTTCTCACTGGTCTATTGGGAATAAGAATTTGAAGAGGGATGTTGAGTTCCAGTGGGATGAGCTTGTGGATATGTTTGTGAATGATGGTGAGTATTTTGTAAGAGATTCTGAACTTGATCGGGAGCCAGTGTAGATTTTTTAAAATGGGGTAATATGGTCTCTTTTGTTGGTTTTTGTAAGTATCCTGGCAGTGGCGTTTTGGAGGATCTGTAGTGGTTTTAAAGTGTTAGCTGGGAGTCCGAGTAGCAGGGAGTTGCAGTAGTCTATTTTCGAGAAGATGATAGACTGTAGGACTGCATGATAGTCTTGGAAGTGTAGAAGCGGTCTGAGCCTTTTTAGGACTTGCAATTTGAAGAAACCTTCCTTTGTGGTATTATTGATAAATTTCTTGAGGTTGAGTTGATTGTCCATTATGACTCCAAGGTTTCTGACTTGAGAAGAGAAGGGTGTTTGTCTTGTAGTGGTGGTGTTAGTTATTGCCTGGTTGCCGTCTTGGGTGATAAGGAGTATTTCTGTTTTATTGGAATGGAGGATCAAATTGAGGCTCGTGAGTAGGTTGTTGATAGATTGTAAGCAGCTGTTCCAGAATTCTAGTGATTTATGTAAGGATTCGGTCACCGGAATAAATATTTGTACATCATCTGCGTAGATGTAATGGGTTAGGTTTAGTTTGGAAAGGAGCTGACAGAGTGGTAGAAGATAAATGTTGAAGAGGGTTGGGGATAATGAGGATCCTTGCGGAACTCCCATGGATGCGTGGACGGGGTGTGATTCGTTATTGTTGACTTTGACCTTGTAGGATCTGTTGAATAGAAATGACTTGAACCAGTTCAGAGCCGTGCCTTTGATTCCAATGTCGGATAGCCTATCCAGTAGTGTTAGGTGGTTGACGGTATCAAATGCAGCAGAAAGATCAAGGAGAATGAGTAGACCGGTTTGTTTTTTTTCAAGATTTAGTAGGATAGTGTCTGTTAAGGAGATTAGGAGAGATTCTGTACTACGAGCTTTTCGGAAGCCGAATTGATAGGCGGATAGAATATTGTTGTCTTCGAGGTACTCTGAAAGTTGTTTGTTAACTATTTTTTCTAAAATTTTGGAAATGAAGGGGAGATTAGCGATCGGACGATAGCTGGCAGGGTCATCTGGGGATAAGTTTGGCTTTTTTAGAAGTGGTTTCAGAATAGCGAGTTTCAGTGGATCGGGGACTAGTCCTTGCATTAGGGAGCAGTTTATGATGTTTGAGATAGGTTTGGCGATGGTTTTTGAACTGGCGATTAGTAGATTTGTAGGTATAGCATCTGAGGGGTGAGATGCCGGTTTGATTTTCTTAAGGATTGATTCGATCTCAAGTGAAGAAGTCTGTTCGAAGGATTCAAGACTCGTGTTCAGATGAATATGTGTTGAATAGGATGACGGAGGAAGGGTGGCGTTGTTGGTGTTTAATGGTTTGATCAGATCGGTGATTTTTTTCTTGAAAAATGTATGTATGTATTTTTTCTTGAAAAATTTATATATGGCCCCCATCGGGCTGTGCATCCGCCACCATCCAATTGTCCAAATAATTTCCAAGTTGTGCAGATAGGCCTCCCCTTCCCTGATTCAAATATACAAAGCAGGCTGTCCCCCACACTCCTTGGGTGATTCACCCACCCACAGTCCCTATTTGCCATGCTGCTCCCCCCCCCCCCCCTCCCCATCCCTCCGATATCTTAAAATCCCCTGCTGGGAGCGAGGTACACACTTATCAGCTCCTGGCACTTCCAGTGCTGCTCTGTCAGAGGCAGTGCTGGAAGCGTATATTGCATAGTTTACGTTTACAATTTCTTACTGTTTAATGTGTCAATCTGATCTTTTATATCTTCTATTATCACAGAGATTTGTTTTAATTCTCAGAATCTTCCCCATTAAAGAATGTTTCAGGAGTGGGTATGTTTCCAACATCCTCCTCAGTGAAGACAGAGGCAAAAGAATTCATTCATTGTTTCTATTTCCTTATCCTCCTCATCTATCAGCCCAACTGACTCCCTCACAGGCTTATTGATTCAAATATATTTGGAAAAAAATTTCAATAGTTTTTGCTTCACTGGCAAGCTTCTTCTCAAATTCTCTTTTGGCCTGTCTTTCTGCATCTTACTTGCCAGTGCCTATTTTCATCATTTTGGGTCAGCTTTCCATTTTTGAATGATGTCCTTTTAGCTTTAACTACCTCCTTTACCTATTAAACCATACTAGTAGTTGTTTGGTCTTCCTTTGACATTATTTAATGCATGGAAAACATTTTTTTCTGGGCTTTCAAGATGCCATTTTTAAACAATGTGCACACCTTAGGCAAATTTAACATTTGCAACTACCAGTACTCCTTTTAAATTTTTTCTAATTTCCTCATTCTATCATTGTCTCTCTTTTTAAAGCTATAAGGTTCTGGAGCAGTTTTTCTTAATGTCCATCCTCCAGTGATTATGTATAATTTGATTACATTATGATTGATATTGATTAGCAGCCCCATCATGGTAACCCCTTGCACCAGACTGTGCATTCTACTGAAGATTAGATCTAAAGTAGCTTCCCCTCTCATCAGTTCTAGGACCAGCTTCTCCAATAAGCAGTCATTTATGAAATCTAAAAGCTTAACCTCTCTGGAATGTCCCAGTGAAACACTGAGCCAATCAATACTGGGCTAATTGAAATCTCTGATTGTTATTGTGTTGTCAAATTTATTTGCCTTTCTAATTTCTGCTAGCATTTCAGAGTCAGGTTTCTTAATCTTGGCAAGATGGACAGTATTATACACCCACAACTTATGCTCTTACCCATCACACATGGAATTTCTGTCTATAATAATTTCAAAATGCATTTTGTTGCCTGCAATATTTTTATCAAGCTTGACTCTGTGTAATCCTTTACATATATTATCACCCCTCCCCCAATTCAATCTGCCCTGTTATGTCAATATAATTTATATCCTGTTATCATTGAGACCCATTGGTTATTGTTGTTCTCTGAAATACTGGTAATGTCTATATGCTTGTACAGTACCATACATTCTAACTCACCTATCTTACTGTTCAGACATCTGGTCCACAAACAGACATTTTAAAGTATTTTTTAATTTTTATTTCTAGTTGTAATCACAACCTGCTTATCAGCTGAAGATACAGGAAGTTTAGAGTCATTAAGATGTCTGTGTGCTCTTCTTGATCTATTTTTATGGAAGAAATAAAAAATATTATTGAACAAGTTATATAGAACAAAATATTTGGGCAGAGTTAATTTGCTGGATGCACATGTGTATAATGCAGCTTGTCAGATGAGAATTTTGGGAGGCTGGATCTTGGGTAACAAACCATTATACAAATAACACTATGGAATTGAATCTGAGGACTCCCTACTATAGTTCAAGTTGCTGGGGATTCTTTACCTAAAACCATAAAATTAAATGCATTGATCAAACTGGTTAGACAAGCTTGGATGTACCTAAGGAATAATGTTCTTTGGCGAGCACATTTTCTCCTCTACTAACATTTAGGAATAATTCTGATTTACAACATGGTGAAGAAAATGTGTTTAGAATTTGGTCTGTGCATGGTATTCATAGTGTCACTGACTTTCTGAGCAAAGAGTTACAACCAGAACTCTCTGCATTGTTGAAGGAGAATTTCCAAATACACACCAATCATTGGTATACTTATTTGCAGGCTAAACATTATGTACCATCATATACTATTATGAAAGAACAGATTGGCAGGGAGAAATCTTAAATTAAAAACTTCCAAACAATATTGTCTGGTAAAAACAATATTAAAGGTTGGTGTAATTTTTTGTAAAATATTCATTACTGATGATGTATTGAGATCTCAAAGTGGATATCGGTCAAAAATGTTAAATATAAGAATATAAGAACACAAGGCTTGCCATACTGGGTCAGACCAAAGGTCAATCAAGCCATCATCCTGTTTCAAATTCTGGTCAATTTAGGTCACAACTACCTGGCAGAATCCCAAGGGGTAGATAGATTCCAAGCTGCTTATCCCAAGATAAGCAGTGGATTTCTGCAACTCCCCCTTAATAATTGTTAATGGACTTTTCCTCCAGGAACTTGTCCAAACCTTTTTTTAAACGCAGCTATACTAACTAATAGCTTTCACTACATCCTCTGGCAACAAATTCCAGAGCTTAATTAATATTATGAGTTGAGTAAAAAATATTTCTCTTATTAGTTTTAAATGTATTACCCAGTAACTTCATTGTGTGTCCCCTGGTCTTTGTATATTTTGAAAGAGTAAACAACGGATTAACATTTACTCATTCCAATCCACTCATTATTTTATAGGCCTCTCTCATATCTCCCCTCAGTCATCTCTTCTCCAAGTTGAAGAGTCCTGACCTCTTTAGCCTTTCTTCCTAGGGGAATTGTTCCATCCCGTTTATCATCTTGGTCGCCCTTCTCTGTACCTTTTCTAATTCTGCTATATATCTTTTCGAGATGTGGTGACCAGAACTGAACACAATACTCATGATGAGGTCACACCATGGAGCGATACAGAAGCATTATGATAATTTCTGTTTTATTCTCCATTCCTTTCCTAATAATCCCTAACATCCTATTTGCTTTCTTGGTTGCTGCTGCACACTGAGCAGAAGATTTCAATGTATATTCATTGATGACACCTAGATCCTTTTCCTGAGTGATGACTCTTAATGTGGAGCCTTGCATTTTGTAGCTATAGTTTGGGTATTACAGAAAGGGGGGCCTTGCATACTGTTGCAGAGGCCTTGCATTCTGTTACAGAAGGGGAGCGCTAGGAGAGCGAACCCATTTTGAGGGGATTGTGTGCCCTTGGGCCTCAGCATGACCCCAGAGAACTCCAAGGCAGCACCGAGGGTTGGTGAGGCGTGTCTCAGCATGGGTGGAGATGGACGGTCTGACCCTCTGCCAGACCTGCATGCTTCTGGAGCCAACACATTGGTGTTGGTTAATGAACAGTCCTCCAACCGTTCCCAGCCCTTTCGGACCTGCCACAAGGAATGACAAGAAGCAGCATGCCGGACTACAGATGAGGACAGATGAAGGCTCTGGAACATAGAGACTCTAGACGTAGATGAGGAACTTGGAGGTACAGACGAACACTCACTTGAGTGCACAGACGAAGACTCGTGCAAGGACTTTGGACGAAGGTTCAGAAGCAAGGTACTGCAGGCAAAGGTATTCAGAAGCAGGATCAAGTACTGGGTTGAGACTGCGACACAGCATGCCCTACACAGCCACTACCCATGGGCTGGTCACGGACCATGCTTGAATGCGAAGCAGGCTCCAGACGAGGTATGGAATGGGTGAAAACCGGAACATGGCGAAGATTCGGTAGAAGCCTGTACCAAGGCACGCCCTACACAGCCCATCCTAGGCTGGTCACGGACCATGCTGGAATGACACAGGTTCAGTCAGAGTCTTAGGCATGGATGGATGCAGTGCAAGGAACTCTGAAGACCGGGACGGAAGCAAGCAAGGATTCAAAGACAACTCAGGACTGAAGCAGAAATCTCCTGGAGACTTGTACTTGCGCAGGTGAAGATGGCCTTGTACCATGAGCGCCCACACAGCCACTACCTATTGGCTGGTTGTGGACCACAACATGGCACACCAGGAAAGAAGGTGACGAGGAACCTGGGGTACAGGATATCAGGAACAGGCGAGGAACATCAGGACTGGATCACAGACATCAGGAACAGGCGACGGACATCAAGACGAGACATGGAGCTCCAATGAAGAACGAAGGCCTGATGGAGCGCTGGAAGACGAGACATCCAGGAGCAAGTAACTCCAATGCAAGGCAAAGCAGAACTGAAAGAGAAGTCCTTTTATAGAGCAGGAAGCAGGCAACTCCCTGGGAGGAGTTAAGATGGGCCACACTCGGCTGGCCCTATAACTAAAGAGAAGAGCTGCGGGCCAGCCCCTTAGGAAGAAGGGGCGAGGCCCAAACCAGAGAGTCCAGGAGGAAACAGTAGGCCTCAAGCAGGCCCAGATGGCAAGGAAGGCCTCCCAGGCCATGGAGCAAAACTGGATAGACTGTTCAGGCAAGGCCCCAGCTTCTGTGCGGCCTCCAGAGAAAAGGTGAGAAGCCTCCTGTGGCACAGCTACAGGTGGAATCATAACATTGGGTTACTCATCCCTAAGTGCATCACTTTGCACTTGTCAACATTAAATTTCATTTGCCATTTGCATGCTCAGTCTCACAATTTTGCAATGTCCTCTTGCAGTTTCTCGCAATCCTCTTGTATTTGACAACTCAGAATAATTTTATGCCATTGACAAATATGATCACCTCACTTGTTGTTCCCATTTCCAAGTCATTTATAAATACAGTATATTAAAAAGCATCGGTCCCAGAATAGATCCCTGGGGCACTCCACTATTCACCTTTTTCCATTGGGAAAATTTACCATTTAGCCCTACTCTCTGTTTCTAGCTTTTAATTAGTTGACAATCCACAATAGGAACCTGCCATCTTTCCCATGACTTTGTACTTTCCTAAGTAGTCTCTCATGAGGGATTTTGTCATATGCTTTCTGGAAATCCAGATACACTACATCAATTAGCTCACCTTTAGTCAAATGTTTATTTACCCCTTCAAAAAATGTAACAAATTTGTGAGGCAAGCCTTCCCTTGACTAAATCCATGTTGACTTTGTCCCATTAAATTATGATTAGCTATATGTTCAGCAATTTTGTTCTAGATGATAGTTCTACCATTTTGCCTGGCACAGATGTAAGACTCACTGGTCTGTAATTTCTTGGATCACTCCTTGATCCCTTTTAAAAAATGTATGTTGCAATTGCAACCCTCTAGTCTTCAAGTAGTAGATATGATGTTATTGATAGTTTACAAATTTCCAATAGCAGATTTGCAGTTTCATTTCTCAGTTCTTTCAGTACTCTGGGATGTATACCATCTGGTCTAGATGATTTGCTACTCTTTAGTTTAATTTGCCCTAGTACATCTTCCAGGTTCACTGAGATTTGTTTCAGTTCCTCTGAATCATTACCTTTGAATATCATTTCTGGCAAGGGTTTATCGCTTACGTCTTCCATGGTGAATACTAAAGCAAAGAATTAGTTTGGTCTCTCTGCTATGGCTTTGTCGTCCCTAAGTGCTCCTTTTAATACTTGATCATCTAATGGTCCAACTAAGTCCCTCACAGGCTTTTTATCTCGAGTGTACCTGAAAAAGTTTTTATTAGGAATTTTTGCTTCCATGGTAAACTTTTATGCAAATTCTCTTTTTGCTTTCCTTATCAAAGTTTTGAATCTGACTTGCCAGTGTTTATGCTGTTTCCTGTTTTCTTCATTCAAATCCCTTTTCAATTTCTTGAAAGATGTTCTTTTAGATATTTTATCTTCTCTCACCTCACCTTTCAACCATACTGGTAGTAGTTTAGCCTTCTTTCCTCCTTTTCTAATGCATGGAATACATCTGTTCTGGGCTTCCAAGATGGTATTTTTAAACAACATCCATGTCTGAGCTAAACTTTTGCAGTTGCTCCTTTCAGTGTTTTCCTATTTTCCTCATTTTATCATAGTCACCTTTTTGAAAGTTAAATAACACAGAAAGATCTTACTTTTTTCTATCCCAAACTTTATAAAATTATTATATAAAAACTAAAAACCTGGCTCTTCAAACAGGCCTTTGCATAATCTCCCTCCCCTTTTCCATCGTCCTTTCCACAGTATCTTATACAATCCTCCTGTTCAAATCTTTTTCATTGCTCATTCCTTCCTGTTGCTTGTTTTTTTCTTCTCCCCTTTGCTTTTACACACTGGGGCAGATTTTCAAAGTGTTACGCTCGTAACCGAGAATCTGCTCCTGTGGACGCCAAGCCTATTTTGCATAGGCCCAGCAATGCGCACAAGCCCCGGGATGCACGTATGTCCTGGGGCTTGAAAAAAGGGGGTGGGGAGTGGGCGGGGTGGGGTGGTCCAGGGGGCAGGGCAGGGGCGGGGCATAGCCTCCAAGCACAGTGGCAATTTGCCTCTGTGCCCAGGATCACGGGCCGGCCGTTGGCCGGCACACATAACCTACACCTGCTCGGAGGCAGGCGCAACTTATCAGATAAAGGTAAGGGGGGGTTTAGGCAGGGCTGGGGGGGCAGGTTAGGTAGGGGAAGGGAGGGGAAAGTGAGGGGGCGGAGGAAATGGAAGAAGGCTGCGCAGCTCGGTGCGTGTAAGTTGCACAAGTGTGCACCACCTTGTGTGCACCGACCCTGGATTTTATAACATCCGTGCGGCTGCACGCGCATGTTATAAAATCAGGCGTAGATTTGTGCGTGTCGGGTTGCATGCACAAATCTATGCCCACGCATAAATCTTAAAATCTGGCCCACTATGTTTAATTATTAACTTTGTTTAATTTTGTAAACCCCCTTTAAGGACTTGAGATGTTTTTTTTCATTTTCCCATGCATATTTAATATTATTTTACTACCTGTTCCATGTAAACGTTTAACGTTATTTTTCTACCTAGTCCATGTAAACCGATGTGATGTGCAAACGAGCGTGGGTATAAAAAAAGCTTCAAATAAATAAAATAAATAAATTATTGGTGTTCAGTACTGAGAAATGAAATACACCTAAAGATTCTTCATTCCGCTTATGTGGACAGAGTCTGTCTGTGCTCTGTGGGTATATTTGACTCCAATATTTGTCTAAGGTATAAAATTGAGAAAGGAATGTTGTTGCATAATTTTTACTGTGTTCTTTGACACAAAGTTATTGGAAAAATGTTGTAGACAGCATGAATCTTATATTTAAAGATACCATTCCTTGTATATGTTTGCAAGCAGCTCTTGGATTCATGGAATGACTGCAATGGTTA
This sequence comes from Rhinatrema bivittatum, assembly GCF_901001135.1. Classification (NCBI taxonomy): domain Eukaryota; kingdom Metazoa; phylum Chordata; class Amphibia; order Gymnophiona; family Rhinatrematidae; genus Rhinatrema; species Rhinatrema bivittatum. The sequence goes on from NC_042619.1 coordinate 200,833,314, forward strand.
CAGGAACAGATAATCTCTTATAGTAGCATGGAAATGTATATATTGATACAGTTGTACCCACAAAATATATATATGGTTAAAACTGATGATAAAGATTTTTCAGATTGAGAAATGTGAATTGGGGAGAGCTCCTCTATCTGTTTTCAAAAAACTAATGTTTAAATGGAAAGCCTTCTTTCAAATTATTCCTCCTGATAGATTGAAATGTTTAGAATGGCTGTATAAAAACATGGTCAGAAACACACGTAAACTAATTGACTAAATGGTTGGGGCTGAGTGACTGTGCATGGTGTATGAATGGCTTAATAGGGGAATAAGGATAAATGACAGGAAAATGCAGTTGTGATTTCTTTGATTTATTAGGAGGTGTATTTTAAATACAGTTTCAGTGTTCTATACGTTTGTGCTTTAAGGGCCGGATTTTAAAAGACTTACACACGTCCTGGGGGTTTACGTGCATGGCCAGTCCTTATGCGCACCGGGCCAATTTTCAAAGGACCTGGCCACGCGCATAAACCCCTGAGATGCGTGTAAGTGCCGGGGTTGGAGAAAGGGGTGGTCCGGGGGTGGAGCGGGACTTTAGGCACCCGGCACAGTGACCATTTGCCGCTGTGCCGGGGGGATCGCGTGCTGGCAGGGTGCCGGCGCATGCAACCTGCTCCTGCTCAGAAGTAGGAGCAAAAGATAGGACAAAGCATTTGGGGGTATTTAGGATAGGGATAGGGGGAGGGCAGGATAGGGGAAGGGAGGTCAGGCTAGGGGGCTGGGAAGCTCCCTCCCAGTCCGCTCCTTAATTGGAGCGGACTGGGAGGGAACTGGGGAAGCCCCAATGCGTCACCGCGCGTAACTGCATATGTTTTCCCCCTTGTGCGTGCCGACCCGGCATTTTATAACATGTCAGCACACGCATGTTATAAAACCGCGCGTCCGTGTGCGCGCGCCGTGTAGCGGGCTCACAAGGACGCACGTGCGCAATGTTTTAAAGTATTACCCCTAATAAGTTTGTTTTTTGCAATTTTCAAGTGTTGGATTTTCATATCCTTCCTAAGATTTCCTGTATCTCATGTATTAATAAAAGGTTATATATTAAAAAAAAAAAAAGATCTGTGGGATCCTTTTCTACATCCATTGGGGCTAATTTAGCTTTAACCACAACCTCTCTGCTGGGATATTCTCACTTCCCTGAGGAAGATACCTTCCTCCAAACCAAGTGCTTCCGAGTGGCTATTGGCTTTCCCCAGTGGTCTAGTTTAAAAGCTGTGCTTGCTCATTTTTAAATGTTAGCACCAGGAAAAATAATGTAAACAAAAGAAAAACTATTCCAGCAAACCTGTGTAATGAGTTTTCTAACTGCTGAGTCTAACATCTAGTATAAGCTTTAAAATGTTTGTTCTTCTGTTCATGTACCATTTATTGAATGTGCTTCAATTGAATGCCCAAATTATTATAACCAGGATAATTAATATTTATCAAGTCTTCTGGCTGTAGTGCTAGTGGTGAAAAAAGCACTCACTAGAGATTTACCTCAAGGTGGAACAAGTCACAGCTTGCTATAAACGAAAAGCTTATTTCCAAGTCATTCATTTAATATAAATAACTAGCCAAGCTAAAAATTTCATGCTAAGCAAAGTTTTTTCCAACTGCACATTATTAACGAGATCTCCTCATGCACCATTTGTCAATGGAGCTTGTCTTGGCAAATGTTTCCTGAGAGTGCTCTGCTGCTGTTCTGAAACCCATCAGATCCTCTTTCAGTCAAGAGGTACAGACCTGTGTAAATTATATAACGAGTCTTATTTAGACAAGGTAAATGGTATCCAAAATAGAATGTAAATCCACTGAATGAGGTTCATCCCTGAGATCCACGTCCTGCTTGGCTGGCTAGTCAGTTCCCTGAAACATAAGCAAACCTGTTTTTTAATGGAGCATTCTAGAAGACATTAAATGAAGTAAACCCGGAAGTCTATATGCCGTGTCCTATGTGAATGATTATAACCAAAGGGCCATCTTTTATAAACAAATTTCCTTGAGCTGAATTTTCAAAGCCACTTGCGTTCACAAAACCCGGGCCTGTCCTTGGTGTGCATAAAAGTAGCCGTGAAACCAGATTTCATGTGAGGAGAGGCATTCCAAGGAGTGAAGATGAGGCAGAGTTGGGACTTAGGCACGCACCCTTGTGCACATGAACTCACTCATACAAATTACATCTCAACAGAGCAGGCGTGACTTCATGTGGATGAGTTTGCACACGTACAAACTCTCTTATGCGCTTAAGTTTGCTTTGAAAATTCAGGGTAAAATCTGTGCACAGGCATTATTTGTATACCTCTAACTATAATTTAAATTATCCTCCCTGAGGTCCATATTCAAAACCCATTTAGACGGATAATTTAATAGTTATCTGTCTAAATGACTTACTTGGCTATATTCAGCATTTTCCGGCTAAATTATAGATGGCTATTAAGTTAGGAAGCTTTAATTAAGCTGGATAAGTTAGGGCCAGTTCGGGGCCATAACTGGGAGGAGTTGAGTTAGCCGGTTACCTTAACTGGTCAAGTCAAAGAGCTGTCCTAAAGTTAGGTGGCTACAATTAGCAGGCTAACTAATTAAGGCCTGGAGTTATCAAAATGCGATAAGTATCGCATGCGATAGCAAAAGAGGTGTGGTTTATGCTAATATACAGTTTATCACAATTTGTACCAATTACCTATGCAAAGAGCTAAGTTAGTGCAAATTTTGATAAACGTTTCAATACCTGATGTATTTCCTGCATGCAACGAGAGAGAGAGATGTTACCCAGGTAGAGAGTCCATCAAGCTAGGTTGAGAGAAATTTGCACAAATTTCATCTTTGGGTGAGTTTCCTCACTCCGATGGCCATCAAATCTTCACAAGAGACCACTGTTCTGTTTGTACGTCTCACGTTGAATGTCAAAGTGGCCCCTAACCCCCTACACTAATACCTAAACCTCACCTCGTTACTAGGTGGGCCTCCCATAGGGATACAAATACCTATCTAGGGAGAGACATCATGGCTAGGTGCTCGCTCTCTCTCTCTCTCTCTTACCCTCCCCCAAATGGCTAGGTTGGTGCTCTGGGAACTTCAAACCTACTAAAACAGGCCTTTCAGGATACATCCTGATATGCGATAAAACCTTACCGCCCTGGAATGCAAGCTATCACACGGCATTAACACTAATGAAAAAGGTGTAGTTAAAATTAAAGTTAAGTCTGTGCGATAGCGCTTTGCAGAATGGCTAACCCAGCCCACTCCTCGCCCCTAACTCCTCCTGTTTTTCAAATTTGCATCGCACCATATGATGTGGTGCTATTGCATGTGTTACAGAAGTATTCGCATGTGGTAAGGGCCTATCGCATGCGTTAACGGGGATTTTCGCATGCGCTAAGCCCTTAACACATGCGAAAACGCATTTTGATAAATGAGGGGGTAAGATAGCCAACTATATTCAATAGTGTGGCTGCACTTTGAATATACAACAACTTAAAAAATGGCACGGGCCATCCATTGCTCCTACCATGTGACAGGGGCTGACCAATGGCACAGATAGCCCCTGTCACATGGTAAGGGCAAAAGGCCATCGGCACCATTTTGATTAGTGGCAGCCGACGGCTTATCATTTCGTCGCCCCCCAAAACGCATTGAAATAGGAAATATCGTCTATATTTCCTATTTCATTGCAAACGAATGCACATCCTTAGTATTTTCTGCTTTTCTATACACTTTTTTGGGCTGCTCAGAAATTAATGCCTGCTCTTTTTGGATCTGGGGAGAATAGCTAATAGCCTCATCAACATGCATTTTCATGTGATGAGCGTTATTAGTTTCGCGGGGGATTGGGCGCACATTTTGGATAAGCTAATCCCCTTATAGCATTAGGAGTTGTGGACATGTGTCAAAAACGTACATCCAGCCATGGGTTAAACAGTGTGCTCAGCCTGTCTATATTATTTCAGTTTGCTTTTTAAACTAAACAAAAGGGAAAAAACACAACATTTTGTGTTTATTTCCTATTGTTTTTTGTGTGCACACATGTACTCGCATTTGCCGGCACACACACATGGACACTGATTTTATAACATGTGCTCTTCTATGCGTGCATGTTAGAAAATCCGCTACCCATGCATACACGTGCGCACAATTTTATATCAATGTGGGGGGATTTTAGTAGATGCAAAGGGCGAGACATTAAGGTATATTTCCCTGTTCCCTCCCAGTTCACCACAGTAAATGAGTGGACTTCCTAAACCCCCTCCTAACCTGGCTCCCCCTTTTACCCTACTAGGCCCGACCCTAAAACCCCGCTAACTACCCTAAATTTTGTTATTTTACTACTTACCCGCAGTCCAGAGAAGCAGCAATCTATGCAATCATTGGATCCTGGCCCGCGCTTGTGCTTGACTCGGACTAAATGGTGCTGTCCTGGCCCACCCATTCTCCGCCCTGGCCCACCCCTTTTTGTGAAATCCTTTCCAATGTGCGTACTGGGAGATATGTGTGTGGCTGCGTGACTGGGTCGCACATATCTCCTGGATTTGCTGCACGTAGGGCTTTTAAAATTTGTGGAGAACCTGTCACCCCTGGAGGCAGTCTTTAAAAACCCTGTCATGGGCCACACCACCCAACTACTTTTTTGTTAAAAGATAGCATCCCCCCCCCCCCACCCGGAAGCCAAGCGCCAACATGCCCACAACTGACCCCCACCTAGACTCAACTAATCTTTACAGGTGGTCTAATGGGGGCCCAGGAGCAAATGGTGGCTGCCGGGTTTTGGACTGGAGGGTAACTTCTGGGCCCCCACAAGACCATCAGGGAAAATTTGGTGAATCTGGGGGGAAGGGTTGGGAGGGTGGGGAATGGGATGCACTCTGCATCTGGGTGGGTAGTCACTATGTTTTGTCAAAGGGGAGGGTTGGGTATAGGTAGGGCTTATGAAAAAGTTTATTTAAATTAAATATTATATTTTATGGGGAAACAGCTATTTCCTGAGGTGGCCGGGGGGGGGGGGGGGTAGGGAACAGGGCTTTCCGGAGACCCCCAGGATGTTTTCCTTTTTTCCCCATTTTATTTAGGTCTTGGAAGATAGTACGGAGTAGTTTCGAAAACTGGAAAAAATGAAAAACAAATGAAAACTTGAAAAAAAAATATGACAATGCTACCTAATGAACTGAAATGGGAAATATGAGAAAAATATTTTTCTCTGCACACCTGTAAATTTCTTCCTCATTCCTTCATCATGTTCTGCCTTGACAAAAAAATAATCCTTACTGATGTGGGCTCTGGAAAGAGTGGTTGGCACCTGCATGTGTTACAGGAGGTAGCTTAAAAATGTAAACTTTTCTAGGACTAATGGCTTCACCAGAGAAGCTGCAGAGTCTTTAGGGACAACAAGCAAGCTGTGATAAACCAGGGGAGACAGTTCTGATGAATTCTTTTACAATATTGCATTTTTAATCCCTTGTTCAGCCCTGTCAGCCCACTAACCTTCCCATTCAGCAGTGCTTAGTGTGATATTAGGAAGATTACTATGCTGCATCTTTGGATCGCTCCCTTGTAGGAAGTGTACCTGAGAGGTTGCAAATGTGGATTCTTAAGGCTGCCTCTTACTATTCAGCAGCCCCTGTGGAGACAAAGGATTCACCAACAGCAAACTGAATGAAGAAACCTACAATATTACATAGGATGAAAGATAAAATAAACCTTTATCTGATCAAATACTATTGTATACTCAAAAACACAATTCCCTAAGTCTCTCCTGGAGGTTTACGTATTGATGTATTTTCATCGGGTTCTGTGGATTTCTATGCCCTTTTTCTCTGTGGTACTTTCTGCCTTTCTGCCTCAGGAGTTTTGGTCTTTATGGATCTAATACTGGTTCTGACTCTCTCAGGCAAGCTGTACATTATATAACCTTCAAAAAATTAAATGTCACACATAAAGAAAAAACAGAAGAATAACATATCCAACCTAGAAATAAATGTCGCACACAAAGGAAAAAACAGTAGAATAACATATCCGAGCTAGAAATAAATGTCACGTACAAAGGAAAAACAGTATAATAACCTGTACAACCTGGAAATAAATGACAAACAAAGGAAAAACAGTAGAATAACTTATTCATGCTAGAAATAAATGTCACACACAAAGGAAAAAACAGTAGAATAACATATCCGAGATAGAAATAAATGTCACACACAATGAAAAAACAGTAGAATAACATATCCAACCTAGAAATAAATGTTCATTTTAAAGGAAAAGCATCCCTGTCTGTGTCAGGAGCTTCCTTTAGACGATGGCACACAATTATGACGAGCTACAAGTACAGAGGGTTCTGCCATTTCTCTGTGTTTGTTGAGTTTTTATAGATGTGGGCCTACGATTCATTAAAAAGTGCAATACCTCGAATCATAATTTAATACCATACACATGGGGCAGATTTTCAAAGGGTTACGCACGTTACTTACGAGCATAACCCTGAAAACTTGCTCCTGCGTGCGCCGAGCCTATTTTGCATAGGCCCAACGGCGCGCACAAGCCCGGGACGTGCGGTTGTCCCAGGGCTTTGAAAAAGGGGCGGGAAGGGGGCAGGGGCGGGGCATGGTGCCTGTCCAGGGGCGGTCCAAGGCAGTCCGGGGGCAGGACCGAGGCCTCTGGCACAGCAGCTATGGATGGCCATCTTGTACTCCTACCATGTGACAGGGGATGACCAATGGCACCGGTAGCCCCTGTGACATAGTAAGTGCAAAGGCTATCGGCGCCATTTTGATTACTGGCAGCTGTTGACCCGAGTGCAGGAGATCGCTCCCGGACCCCCACTGGACCACCAGGGACTTTTGGCAAGTCTTGGGGGACCCTCCTGACCCCCACAAGACTTGCCAAAAGTCCAGCGGGGGACCAGGAGCGACCTCCTGCACTCGGGCCGTCGGCTGCCAGTATTCAAAATGTCGCCGATAGCCTTTGCCCTCACTATGTCACAGGGCCTACTGGTGCCATTGATCAGACTCTGTCACATGGTAGGAGCACAAGATGGCGCCAGCCATCCATTGCTCCTACCATGTGACAGGGGCTGACCAATGGCTCCGGTAGCCCCTGTGACATAGTAGGTCAAAGGCTATCGGCACCATTTTGAATACAGGTAGCCGAGGGTGTGAGTGCAGGAGATGGCTCCCGGACCCCTTCGCTGGACCACCAGGGAGTTTTGGTAAGTCTTGGGGGTTCAGGAGGGTGGGGGGGGGGGTTGTAGTTAATTTAATTTTAGCAGGGAAACGAATAAGAATTAATGTATAAACATATTGGGGGCCCCCCTTGCCGAATGCAACGTATCTGCCCCCCACGAATACGAATCCAGAATTCAACGTATGACGTCCCTCTGCACATCCCTACCCTCTACGCTGCACAGTTCCACCCCTCAGGGCTGCCCTCCGCAGAATCTCCTGGCTCTTGGGGACCTTCCATCTGTGCCCAGAGCTCCCCGCTGTGCCTGTACTTCGCCTCCCAATGGTATGGACCTGTGGGACTCCTCCCCTCAGGTGGCAAAAACTTGCATCTTTGGCCAAGGGTCCATTCACCCACAAATCATAACACTATGGGCCTGGTTTTACTCAAGTAAAATGTGCTTTACTTGAGTTAGTGTGCTTTTAAAAATTGCTACAATAGTAGCTATATTTATGCGCATAACTCCTTTTGAAAATTACCCTCTAAATGCTTAATTGTTATTTGGTTTTATTTTTTAGCATGCATATTTAGAATGATTTTGGTGGCTGATTTTTAACAGTGTTTATCTTACTTACTGTCTTTATTTATTTTAAATATTTTTTAACTGCCCTTCCTACATTCAAAGAGGGGTACAAGAAAAACATACACAGTGAATGAAATAAAATGAGGTAAAACAAATAAATTAAAATATCAAAAAACAGTAACAACAACATACTTGTGTCATCAAATAAGTCTGGAAGGTAATAATATTCAGATCATTAGACTGAATAAGTGTTTTGACACAAATAAGTTTTCAGTGGTTTCTTAAAGTATTTAGGTTCTTTAATAAATCTAATCTCCTTTGGAAAATAATTCCAGAGAAGAGGGCCAGCAGTGGAAAAGGCATGTTCTATAGTTTCTTCCTGATGGACTGCTTTTGGGGAAGGAATATCTAATAGTCCTTGGCTGGAGGATCTCAATGATCTAGTTGGGGTATGTATTTTCAAAATCACTGCAATTCATGTAAAAGAAGTATTGTGAAGAAGAGTAAGAATAGTAATGGCCAATTTATATTTCATCTGGCATGAAATTAGGAGGCAGTGACGTGATTGTAAAACTGAGGTAATATGGTTACATATGGGGGATCCTCTTAACAATATAGCTGCAGAATTTTGAATAGTTTGCAAAGGGCAAATTATGTAAGGTGAGCGACCAAGAAAGAACCTGTTACAGTAGTCAAGGCTGGAAAAGAGAAGAGACTGCAAAACTGAATGGAAGTCATTGGGATTTAGTAGAGGTTTCAAATGGTGATATAGATTTAGCTTGAAAAAAAGAGGTGTTAGCTTTTTTATATCATCCTGCATTGAAAGTGAGGTATCTATAAGAATACCCAGATTTCAAATAGCTTGTGATATTGAAATATTTTCATTTTTGAAAGCATTTTTATCTAGAATATATGAAAGGAGAAATTGAGAAGAATCATGATTTCAGTTTTAATAACATTAAGAGCAAGTTTGTTCTGTGTAATGAATGAGAAAGAGGCAATACAAAACAAATTCTTCTGTAAGAATCCATAATGCCTTGAGTGGAAAAATTGTTTTAGTCAAGTATAAATATAGCTTATAGTGTACCCCAAGGCTGGCAAGAAGACAGCATAATGGAGACAAAAAGATGTTGAACAGTGCAGCTGATAATGCAGATCCTTGGGGTACACCAGAGCTAAGTGGAGTCCATGATGAAATCTCAGAGCCAACCTTGACCTGTTGTACTGTTTGTGAGCTAGGAAGTAAACCAGGAAAGAACAGAATCCATCATCCCAAGAGAATGCAACCTAATTGTATGATCAATGGTAACAAAAGTGGCAGAGATGTCGAGTAAGATAAGGCAAAATACATTTCCCAATCAAAACTAGGGATGTGAATCGGGCTTCGGACGATTGAAAATATCGTATGATATTTTCAAAATCGTCAGAAATCGGGGGCTCCCCAAAACGATAGGAAAATCCCATGATATTGTTCATGGGGGTTCTCTTATCGTTTTAGGGGAGGGCGGGAAAAACGGCACACAAAAATAACCCCTAAACCCACCCCAACCCTTTAAAACTAATCCCTTAACTTCTCCCACCCTCCCAACCCCCCCAAAAGCTTTCTACAAGTACCTGGTGGTCCAGTGGGGGTCCCGGGAGCAATCTCCCGCTCCCGGGCCGTCAGCTGCCACTAATCAAAATGGCGCTGATGGCCCTTTGCCCTTACCATATGACAGGGTATCTGTGCCATTGGCCAGCCCCTGTCACATGGTAGGAGCACTGGATGGCCCGCGCCATTTTTAAAGATGGCGCCGGCCATCCAGTACTCCCTCCATGTGACAGGGGCCGGCCAATGGCACGGCTACCCTAGTCACATGGTAAGGGCAAAGGCCATCGGCGCCATTTTTATTAGTGGCAGCCAATGGCCCGAAAGTGGGAGATCGCTCCTGGGACCCCCACTGGACCACAAGGTACCTGTAAAAAGCTTTTGGAGGGGTCGGGAGGGTGGGGGAAGCTAAGGGATTCGTTTTAAAGGGTTGGGGTGGGTTTTTTGTTTATCGGCTCGGGTGCAGCCGATAAACAAAACCGCGATCGGGCCGGACAAAAAAAAACCACAATGTGAATCGGAACCGGAATCCGAACCGATTCCGGTTCCGATTCACATCTCTAATCAAAACCTCATCTAATGGTATCGAAATTGGAAAGAAGAAGCATTTCAGTACTATGGTATTTCTGAAATCTAAATTGATATTGGTCTAAGTTATCATAAAAACATAAGATTTGCCATATTGGGTCAGACCAAAGGTCCATCAAGCCCAGTATGCTTTTTTCAATGGTACCTAAACCAGGACATAAATAACTGGCAGGATCCCAAGGGGTAGACACATTCCATACTGCTTATCCCAAAAATAAGCAATGGATTTCTGCAACTTTACCTTAATAATGGGTAATGGACTTTTCTTCCAGGAACTTGTCCAAACCTTTTTTAAAAGCCTCTACACTAACAGCTTTCATCACATCCTCTGGCAATGTATTCCTCATATCTTCTCTCAGCCATCTCTTCTCCAAGCTGACGATTCCTAACCTCTTTAGCCTTTTTTCATAGGGGAATTGTTCCATCTCCTTTATCATTTTGGTTGCCTTTCTCTGTACCTTTTCAAATTCTGCTTTCTCTTTTTTGAGATATGGTGACCAGAACAGCACACAATACTCAAGATGAGGTCACAAGATGAAGCAATACAGAGACATTATGATATTTTCTGTTTTATTCTCCATTCCTTTCCTAATAAGCCCTTGCATTCTATTTGCTTTCTTGGCTGCTGTTGCACACTGAGCAGAAGATTTCAACTATGATATCTATCTAGATTATTTTCCCGAGTGGTGACTTCCTAATGTGGACCCTTACATTGTATAGCTATAATTTGGGTTACGCTTCCCTAAGTGCATCACTTTGCATGAGATGATGTACAGTGAACACTTTCTCTGGACTGTAGAGATTTCTGACTGGGTTAGTATGGCATAACTGGATGTGAAAATAAATATATTCCCTGTGGCAATCTTGAAAACTCAATTGGACTGGTGTGCCTCCAGGAGAGGGGTGGGAAACCCTAGACTGGAATGACTCACGAACGATTCACAGAAGCGGGCACTCATGCATGGCAAACCTTAGTATGGGAGATATGGCCAGGATTATGAATGATTGCTAAAGCCTGTACAGAGGCAGACACGGATTTATTGATTTTGTTTGACTTCAGCAAATCTATTTTCTCCTCAAGCTCAGTGTCAAAACTGAGACACATTCGCTATTGGTTTTACTAGGCAAAAATATTGTTAATACCCTTCACCTCATTATTAAAGCCAGCTGGGAATTTTCTTTCCATATGATTTGCTCTGCAATGGCTAGATAAAAGCTGCACTTTAATTTTTTTCTCATATTTTAGAACTGTAATGCCATCCTCTAGTGAACGGCTTGTCATTATCTGATAATATCTACAATTGCTCTGTTAAATGCTCTCAGCGTTGCTGCAGACTGCTCTCTTCCCAATTTCCCCTTGTTATCAGATGGCAATGCTGGAATCATCTCCGTGCATGGCTGCTGATCATTGCCAATGGTTCAGGGATTGCCAAATTGTTGGTATATTGGAGGATGACATTTATAGCATAATCCCATTGCTAGTGCTCAGGACAGAGGTGGTGACCCTGCAGATATGACAGCTCTTTCATATGAACTTTGTGCAGGAAGCCGTCCATCTTCAGAGGTGATAGGGTGGGGGGTGGGGTGGGGCATAGATTCCAATGTTTCACATCCCCCTTTCTCATCAGTCTGTTGAACAGCTCTGTCCTCAGCAAAGCACTGGAGAAACACAGGAAGAAGATTCTCCCCTAGAGAGGGAAAGTTGCATTTATATCAGTCAGGACCGGATTTTTCCGCACCTGGGACAGATATTCGAATTGTGCCCCTCACCCAATTTTACCAGTGGCAGTTCCAGCACAGCATTTTCTCCTTTGGCAGCACAGGACTCTGTGAGGGTTACCATATTTATTTATGCTGATGACATTCAATTTTTTTCAGAATTTACAGTCCTCTTGGGCTGATACTACTGCCAGGCTTACCCTCTGCTATCCACAATTAAAGCCTGGCTGTCACACAATAGGCTTTCATTGCCAGAGGAAGTGGTTAGTGCGGTTAGTGTAGCTGAGTTTAAAAAAGGTTTGGATAAGTTCCTGGAGGAGAAGTCCATAAACTGCTCTTAATCATGTTGACAAAGAGGTGAATGTTGAGATCCCATGTGTGTGCACATGTGTGTGTGCTTGCCGGCTCGTGCACATGGATGTGGAGATTTTACATCATATGTATATGCGTGTATACGTGTGCGTTTTATAAAATGGGCTATATGCACATACATGTGCTTCCGACATGTGCGTAAGTGGGGGGGGGGGGAATTTTAGTAGATACATGTGCCGACACAATTACCTGTTTCTCCATTTCATTCCCAGTTCGCCCCAGTAAACGAGAGGACTTCCTAAACCCCCTTTGTTAGCTTGCTTCCTTTTACCCTACTAGCCCCCACCCTTAAAACCCCGCTGACTAGCCTAGTTTTTGTTATTTTATTACTTACACGCTGTCCATAGCAGAAGTAAAGTTAAATGGTAGGGATCCCAGAGCGCACTTATGCGTGTAAATTCTTACAAGCAAACTCGGCCCACCCATGCCCCGCCCAGACTCCACCCAAACCCTTCCCCCTTTTTGATCTTTTTTTTTTTTTATGCGCTTACCAGGAGATCCATGCATTCTCGTGTGGTTTTTAAAATCCATGTGGTGTGCATCAGGCCGAATCATGCATGTATCTCCTGGCTTTGGCGTGCGCAGCGCTTTTAAAATCCACCAGTTAGGGAATAGCCACTGCTTATTACTGGCAATAGTAGCATGGGATCTATTTAATTTTTGGATATTTGCCAGGTCTTGTATCCTGGATAAGCCACTGTTTAGAAACTGGGAGGTCCATATTCGAAAGCCCTTTAGATGGATAACTCAAACGTTTTCCATCTAAATGGCAAAACCAGCATATTAAAAGGCATATGCATCTAAATTCTAGCCACATAACTAGATATGTGGTTAGAATTTAGGTGCATAAGTCATGGGCATTCCAGGGGCAGGCAGGATGCATTTCAGGGAGGAGTAGAGTTAGCCACATAAGTTAACTGGTTTACTATGATATTCAAGTTAGCTGCTTAACTTATGTGGTTAACTCTGGTCGTGCCACTGGCTGTCCTAAAGTTCACTGAATAAACAAATGTGGCTAACTGTAAGATAGCCGGGTATATTCTGTGGCAGAACTGTGCCTCTGAGTATACCCTATTAGTTAGCCAGATAGGTTTAAACGGCTAGCTAACCCAGCTACTCAATAGCTGAATATTGCCTTCAGGATGCTGGGCTTGATAGACCCTCAGTCTGACCCAGTATGGCAACTTCTTATGTTAAATCTGAAGAAAACTGAGCTTTTGGTTAGCCATCGTTCACCTAACTATTTAATTCCTGCTTCTATTTGAATCAATAATGTTGATTTGCTTATCTCTCCGTATGTTAAAAGTTTAGGTTTATGGACTTTCATTTCGGCAGCAAATCAAGTCTGTTGTCAGATTGGGTTTATATTTTAAGAGTCATTTGTGGCCTGAAACTTTTACTCAGTGCTATCAACTTTTGTTTGGTTGTACAGACTTTAAGACTTTTTCTGATAGACCACTGCAATGTGGTCTGTCCTGTTAGGTCTACTTGCCTACACAATAAAGGCTATTCAACTCTTACAGAATTCTGCTGCTTGCCTTATTGGCACAGGTGTGTGTGAACACATTACTAGGTCTAGTGAGGATGTCCTTGCATTGGATGCCGATCCAGTAGTGTGTCCTTTACATAGTTGCGGTTTTGGTCTTTAATTTATTAAGGCTTAATTCATTTCCATGGACAAATACCCTTCTGAGAATATATGTCCATACCAGATCTCTCCGCTCATCCAAAAGGGGCTACTTGATGTGCCATCATTTAAAATGGCCTGCCTTGACGAGACTCAAGAATGCGCTTTCTCGGTAGCTGCACCTGAATTATAGAACTCTCTACTGACTGAGCTGAGGCTGATTACTTGTCCTAAACAGTTTAAGTCTTCTTTATTAAAGACTTATCTGTTTAAATTGGCATATGGGTAGCCTTAATTTTAGTTTCGGCAGTTTTTGATTTATTTATTTATTTATTTTAATTTTTATATACCGGAATTCCTGTATGCAATACAAATCAATCCGGTTTACAAGTAACGAAAAGGTTGCCCTGGTCTGGGGGGTTAGACCGGGGTTATTTTACATGGAACATAGAACAATAACTAATCAACCATTGAACATTAATTCAGGGAATATTGAAAGTAACAATAATATTTAACAAATTTAAACATAATAATGGTCAGGGTCAGGCAGACTTGTCTACCTGCTCCCTGCTTATAATTTTTACTGGTTGTCTAATTATATCTCATTTGAAGTTTTTTTTCTTGTTGTGTTCGCTTTTATTATGTTGTTATTTTAAGCTTTTATTTTTATGTATGTCTTATCGTTTCATGTTTTTATTATGTATAATTTTTGTAAATCGCCTAGGATCTTGAACATCAGGCAGTATATACATTTTTAATAAACAAAAAAAGTCATAGCTGTACTTTTAGTTGAAACATTTGGCTGGTTGTGGGATGGCCCCATGACCTGCCATACTCACTCCCAGATGCCGCAACATGCACAGCAGTGGGGACGCCACCATTCTCCTTGCTCCCTGGCTCTCTTTAGGCATGTGCTGGATCTTAAAGACCCACAGTGGGAACTAAGGAGCAGCACTTGAAGATGACATCAGCATGGCCTGGGGATTTAAACCCCAGCCTCACTTCATGCCAGTGCATCAGCAACAGGTCCTCCTGCCTTGCAGTACATGTGGCTCATTCCTGTCTTGCCTCATTCCAACCTGCCTTGCCTTGTTTCAGCCTTGCCTCTGCTCTTCCTTCCCCTTCCAGCTCTTACTTTCTACTTGCCCATTCCAGCTCTCTCCTCAGACTGCTCACCTGCGCCTTGACCATTGCCTGGAATCCGACGTTACCTGATCTCTGCCTAACCCTGACCATTGCCTGGACTTCCTTGCTCCTTGTCTGCTGCCTGCCCCGACCACTGCCTATCTATTGACTGTGCCTATCCACTATCTATGAGACCTTCACCTAAGTCCTGCCAGTCTCAGAACCCAAAGGCTCAACCTACGGGGAAGAAGCTGTTATAGGTGAAACACAGTTCTGGTCCTCAAGAGTCCACTTCCTGTCAGTGGGAGTCCAGCTGGGTCAGCAGTTGGGCAGTGTCAATCTCATCACAGCACAACGACTCACACACCATACCCACATGCTCTCTTACTCACACATACACACACACACAATTTTTTGCTCACAACACATACTCTTTCACACACATAAATATGCTCTCTCACTCACACACACATACACACATGTTCTATCAGTCACATCCACACTCTCTTTCTCACTCACTTCCCCCACCCTCTAGAGGAACATGCAGCAGCAGCTTCCTCCTTTAGCTCTCAAGGCTGATGGGATATTTCCTCTTTCTTCTTGCTGCGGGGGTTGCAATGCTACACTTGCTCCTGGCCAAATGTAAGCCCCACAGCTCTTCCTCCTGCAACTCCTGAGGCCATGGACAGGCTCTGTGGCTTACTCTTCTGCTGCCCTTGAGGGCCCATTAGCTCTGTTGCTCCTGCTCTTTAATGCATGAAACCATATAGCAACTTGCTCATGCTTCGGTTCCTGACAGTGGAGGGGTAGCCATGGCATTTCCTTCCTCTTGTCCACACGGGCAATGCTCTACTACTTCTACTTCTGGAACCGCGTGGTTGGGAAAAAGGAAATGTGATGGCTGCTGCCGTCCCCGTCCCCCCCCCCAAAAAAAAAAAATACTGTGGTGGTTGAGCTACAGTGGAGGTTGGTGGTGCTCAGCACACCACTTTTCTCTGTTGGTGGTGTCTGTGCACCTCTGTGCCTCTCACCAACCTGTGGATAACTATGCATCTTGCACTTGGTGCAAAAGACTGGATAGCTCCCACCTTGCTGTTGTACTGCTGACTGCATCTTAATTTTTGTTACGTTCTTAATGATTTATATTTATATATGAACATATTAATTAAGTACAATTAAAAGGTATCTCCTACAGTATCTTTTTAAATATTAAGAGCATTTCTAGTCATTCTAGTAGACTACTGTAGTAACTGTACTTCTTTCTTCAACATGCTCTGTATAAATGAGCAGAAAAGAGAGCTTGTAGTAGCACATGTGATGAGCTATTATTGTGCTCGTTGTCTATGTATAATTCGTGAACTAAAAGTCTTTGTTTAACCACAAGTCATGAATAGATACTGAGCAATCGCATATAAAGAACCATGGATTAATGCCTAAAGCAGCCAGACCATATCAAGGGGGATTCAGTCCCCTTTTGCACTTTACATTGAAAATGTGGGTCTACTCTTTCATGAAAATTGAAAAGAACAACAAATTGCTCTCCACTCATGCAAATAATTGATAACTCACTGCTTCTATTTGGGCAGATATCATCTGCTTTTGAAAGATGGAATAAATTGCATCTGACCAAGTTTGCAAAATTGTACAAGAATGATAATCTTTTGGACTTTCACATCCTACAGAATAAGTATCAATTTTAAACCAAGAACACTGATAAGTTATCTTGCCAAACAAAAAGAAATCAAAGAATGTATCAACAGGGAAAAAAATGTGTGTTTACAGAATCCACACAAAGTCTTATTTCTGCAATTTACAAGATATTACTGGAAAATAAATTAGAGAGCCTAAAGTAATACATACAGTCAATGAGAAAGAGAATTACAACCATAGATTACAAAGGCGATGTGGGATGATATCACAAAATTTATGAGGCCAATATTCGGAGAGCCTGTGAGTACACATGTTATCAGCTAAAGTTAGGTGGATAGCTCGGCCTGGTTATTCAGTCAGGTGAAGTAGCCATATGCAGCTGGATGACTTTAGGATTGCACTGAGGCATTCCTGGAGTTATCCAGTGAATTTAGCCAGACACTGTGGACTATCAGATATTTTGCTCCACCTGCAATGCCTCCATGCCGCCTCTCTTTTATCCTGCCAAGATTTAGTAGAAATAATGATTTATCCAGCTAAAAATTGGCCAGTTAGTAGAGGTTCTATTTAAACGCCAGATTTTTCAGGGTACGTTTGGGACTTTTCCAGACAAATTCTTTTGAATATTGACCTCCATATGTACTCCTTTCCAAAACAACCACTATAAAATCATTGCTACATGGCATCTCACAATGAACAATTTCTTATATACAATGGCGGAATGCTGAATAGGCTGCTAAGGTGCAAGCTACATGCATATTTGGTATCTTTTTTTTTTTTTTCTCAATAATCCCTTTATTGAATTTTAAACATAAGAAAAAATATAATAAAAAGAAAAATATAGCATATTCACTAGAATAACATTTTCAGTAAGATAAACACAAACAGAGGAATTTTCAAAGGCCTACCTGCGTAAAAACTGGGGTTCACGCGCATGGATGCTGCGCACATTTCAGCACGGGTGCGGCCACACGCGTAAAAACTGGCACAAGCACAAGTACCAGGCCTCTCCAAAGGGGCTGGCTGGGAGCAGGGTCTGGGCAGGGAGGGTGCGGGGCGGGATGGAGGCCGGCCGGGACAATGGCCATTAGCCGCTCTTTTGGGGAAGCGCGTGCCAGCAGTCGGCACGCGGAGATTACTGCTGCTCCAAAGGAGGAGTAAGTAATAAAATAAATAATTTTGGAAAAGTTAGGTTAGGTTTAGGGGTGGGAAGGAGAGGGGAAAAGGAAGGAAGTTAAGGCAGGGGGATAGGAAACTGGGGGAGGCCCGATTGCATTGCCGCACGTATTTAGCAAAAATTTGCCCCCTGCATGCGCCGCCCGCGGGTAGGAAGAGGAAAGAGCTCTCCCACCCATGTCTTCTGTGCCTCCCTTCTCTCCCACCCATGTCTTCTGCGCCTCCCTTCTTTCCCATCCATGCCTTCTGTGCCTCCCTCTTTACTTCAGTCAACATTCAATGTCTTTTCATCCAAGCAAGGTAATTTAAAGCCAAGTGAACTTGGATCTGTAGGATCCATACAGAATGTTTCACCTATCCCCTTGTGCCCTGGCAGAGGCAGACCACCCCAATTGCAAGTAGATACACTGACTTTGGATGGTGTCGAGGCCAATCATGTGGTAGCATAATTATACGCTTCTGATTTGCCCTGTGTTGGGGACTTGCCATCCACTGCAGTAATGTCATCTTCCATTCCTAGATGGTATCTGAATCAACCTTGCAATTAAAGCCTTTTGTGGTTACTTTGGATCTGGTATGGTCTGAAATTGTGGACCTGGAAATATTTGTTTCTACCTGTATTGATACTGTTTTGAGCACTTTGGATGGAATAGCCAAACAAGTGAATGAACGTGAATGTTTACTTCCAGATTATGTTGCGTTCAAAGGTGGACCCTTGTCCTGGGGCAGTGGAGCGACACCTCCTGATAGGGAACAGAAAGCAACTGCCCCCAGGGGGTGGAGTACTGGAGGAGACAGAGGCTGGGGAGAGCTTCACCACTGGAGACCCGAGATCCCTCTGGGAGGAGCCCATAGGGATCCGGGCCACTTGGACTTAGGTGGGCCTCGCAGGATCTCCTGGGAAAGTGAAAGTCCGGCATGCCCACGACAGAGGAGGAGTGCAGTCGGGTCCGGGACTGGAGGCTGGATGCAACAAGGAAGATCACTAAAGTGTAGGTGATAATAAGACTAGAAGCTGAGCCAGAATCTACGGACATGGTCAAGCAGGCAGAGGTCAAAATCGAGGAGTCAATCCGAGGAATGGTCAACGAAGCAAAGGTCAGGATCTGGAGGTCAGACGAGGTCACAGGCAGGCTGAGATCAGAAGGCAGGTGGCAGGCAGGCGAGTTGGGGAACAGGCTGAGGTCACAGGCAGGCAGTAGGCAGAGAGACGGGTCAAGAAGCAAGCCGGGGTCAGTACCAAGAGTCAGTCCATGGGTACTACCTGAGGATTTGCAGGAACAGACAGGCGTTGAAATAGAAGGGTGCTGGAACAGGACTGGAACAGAAGGACACTGGAACAGGTGGTGGAGCAAGCGTGGTCAATCAGGCTGAGGTCAGATTCCGGAGGTCAGACGAGATCACAGGAAGGCCGAGGTCAGATAACAATAGATGAGAAGTTCAAAGAGATTGAGACTAAAGCAGGAAGCTAAAACAACCTAAGGAGGAAGCCAGTTGCAAAGGCAAGCTCTGGTTACCAGAGCTTGCCTTAAATAATCCCGAGGGAGTGATGTCATCTGAGGAGGCCATGCAGCTTTAGCACATCGTGGCCCCTTTGTCTTGGGGAAGGGCACGCGTGTGCGCTAGGGGGATCCTCGGCTGGAACGGGTCTCGGCAGCAGAGAAGCCACGCGAGGCCCGGAGGTTGATGGCAACGGCGTTCCTGCCGTGCCGTGCAGCAGGAAAGGGTCATCTGGGCCACAAATAGAAGGTGAGGAAAGCCAGCCATGGGTTCCGTGGCTGGCCTTTGTAACAATTATGGTGGAAAAGTGACTGATTTGGTGGGGAAACTTTTCTAATATTCATGAATCTCATGCTAGTTTGAGCAGAGATCACCATTTTCTACAATTAAAGGTAGAAAAAAGTGAGAATTATTCCAGACATTTGAATTTAAGATTTCTTAATTTTCCTTATTGCTATCTAATCCCTGTTAAGGAAATTCTATCCTGAATTTTTAAAAGTATCAAAGGAGGTGATTCCAGCAATAGCTAAGGTTTATTACTTGAATTTGAGAAATGAAGAAATTTATGTGAGGGCAATGATGGTAAGATTGGATTGGTCTCCAACAGTTTAGATCTTGCAGACTTTATGGAAAGCTCACAAAATGTAATCCATGATAGAGTGTCCCTGGTGAATTCTTGTACAAGATCCCGAAAAACAATGGACCCTGAGGTCCTTCTTTCAGGTTAAAATGATTGTTTAGTACCTATTTTAATTTCCCTTTTAAAATTGTCATTAACTATGTATTTCGTAGGGGGAGGGAGGCAACTCTGGTCTTTAAGAGTCAAAAACAGGACTTTTACTCATGTTGGTAGTTGTTTGGCTTTCCTTCTACTTTTCTAATGTATGGAATACATCTGGGAAGCCCAGTCCAGAAGTATTCCATGCATTAAAAAAGTAGAAGGAAGGCCAAATGACTACTGGTATGGTTAAAACGTGAGGTGAAAGGGCCTATTTTTGCTTTCAAAAATTGGAAAAAGGATCCATCTGAAAAAAAATAGAAAAAAACATAAGAATTGGCAAGTTAGGTGTAAAACATTGATAAGGCAGGCTTAAAGAGAATTTGAAAAGAAACTGGCCATAATAAAAACTAAGAAATATATTTGAAATAGGAAGCCTGTGAGGGAGTTGGTTGGAATATTAAATAATAGAAGGGATACAAGGGCACTTAGAGATGAAAAAGCCATTACAGAAATACTGAATTTATTATTTGCTTCAGTGTTTACTGAAGATGATATTGGAGAGATACCCATGCTGGAAACTGTATTCACTGATGATAATTCAGAAGAACTGAAAGAAAACATGGTTAAGCTGGAAAATTTAATCAGGTAGATTAACAAACTAAAGAATAGCAAATTGCCAGGACAAGATGGTAAACACCCCAGAGTTCTGAAAAAAAATGGAATTGCAGATCTGTTATTGGCAATTTGTAACCTATCCTTGGGATCATCCATTGTGCCTGAAGATTGGAAGGTGACCAATGTAACCTCAATCTTTGAAAAGGGCTACAGGGGTGTTCTGGGAAACTATAAACCAGTTAGCAAATTCAGTGTTGGGAAAAATTATGGAAACTATTCTAAAGAAGAAAATCACAGAACTTATAGAAAAACATGATTTACTAGGACACAGTAAGCATGCATGTACCCAGGGGAAATCTTGCTTCAACAATCTGCTACATTTTTTTGAAGGGGTTAATCAACATGTGGATAATGGTGAGCCAGTGGATATAATGTATTTGGATTTTAAGAAGGCATTTGATAAAGTGTTCCAGGAGAGACTCTGGAGAAAATTAAATAGCCATGGGTTAGGAGGCAATGTCCTATTATGCATTTTAAATTGTTTAAAAGAGAGGAGACAGAGAATAGGACTAAATAGTTTTCTCGGTGGAAAAGGGTAAACAGAGGAGTGCCTCAGGGATATGTACAGGAATTGGTGCTTTTTAATATATTTATAAATTATCTGGAACTGGGAATGATGAGTGAAGTGATCAAATTTTCAGATGCACAAAAAATTTCAGAGTTGTTAAATCACAAACAGATTGTGAAAAATTGCAGGAAACCTTGTAAGAATGAAAGATTTAGCTGTCAGGATCTCTATCCTGGAGGTACATTGCCCGAGGAGCCCTACAGGACTATGAGGCTGGATCCTGAGCAGTACTAAAGCTGGTCTTCTGCCTAGTCTGCCCCCTCCGCCACAGGTTGAGTCCTTGGGTTCTGGGACCAGTAGGTCTCTGTGAAGGCAGTACATAGTGAGTCAGTACTACAGAGAAATTAGGGTATAGGAGATGGGTGAGATGAGGCTTGGTACAGACTGAGGCAGGTAAGGTCTGGTACTGGCTGGAGCAGGTAAGGCTTGGTACAGGCTGAGGCAGGTAAGGCTGGCTACTGGATGGAACAGGTAAGGCTTGGTATTGATTTGAACAGGTAAGTCTGGCTACTGGATGGAGCAGGTAAGGCTTGGTCAGAGCCATAGCTAGGACACTTGGCACCTATGGCCAAGTAAAAAAATGTGTGCCCTTGCCCTCATATTGTGCCCTGTACTCTTTTCTCTGCCAGTATTACTCCATTACTACCTAAAATTCCTCTTGTCAATATTTCTAATGCTCTGTCACAATAGGAATCCATTTTAGAGACTGCCCTAAATGAAATTGCCCCTCTGAGAAGGACTGACAATAAAAAATTGAAATCACCATCTTGGCTTACTATGCCCATTAAAAATGCTCATCAGATCTTAAGAAAATTAGAACTCAGTTGGGAAAAACATACATCTTCTGAGCAAGCCAGTCTTTTTCATTCTCATCTTAAAACTTACCAATCTTTAATCATGGAAACCAAAAAAGAATTTTATTCACAACAAATTCAAGAAGTTGGTTACAATCCCAAAGTACTATTTTTAATTACCAAGAGACTTACTAATTCTAACCCATCTAGCTTCCCCCAGTTGACTCTCTATCTGCAGAATCTTTTTGCATATATTTTAATTTAAAAATGGAGAAGCTTTGTTTTTGTTTTTCAAATGCTCCAATATGATATGCTGATCCCTCTTCCCAAATCTGTTTGGTGTGGGACACCTTTGACTTTGTATCTTCTTCTGAAGTTAAAGATCTTATTGTGAATACTAATAATACATGTGCCCTGCAAGCAACTGCTCTACTTCCTTGTTCAAGATTTCTAGAGAAACTCTATCTCCTACACTTTTGCATCTCATTAATTTGTCCTTAACTGAGGGTATCATACCTCCAAGCTTAAAGAAAGCTATGATTTGTCCTCTTCTTAAAAATAATAATTTAGATCGTACTGACCCCAGTAATTATAGACTAGGGATGTGAATCGTGTCCTCGATCGTCTTAACGATCGATTTCGGCTGGGAGGGGGAGAGAATCGTATTGTTGCCGTTTGGGGGGGTAAAATATTGTGAAAAATCGTGAAAAATCGAAAAATCGCAAAACCGGCACATTAAAACCCCCTAAAACCCACCCCCGACCCTTTAAATTAAATCCCCCACCCTCCCGAACCCCCCCCAAATGACTTAAATAACCTGCGGGTCCAGCGGCGGTCCGGAACGGCAGCGGTCTGGAACGGGCTCCTGGGGTTTTAGTGTGCCGGCTCACGATTCTAACGAGGCGCCGGAACCCTCGCTGAACGACCTCCTGCAGTCGATCTCCTGCCGGCGCCATTTTCCGTACGAAAACGATTCGCGGCGGGAAATCGCTCCCTGACCCCCGCTGGACCTCCAGGAACTTTTGGCCAGCTTGTGGGGGGCCTCCTGACCCCCACGAGACTTGCCAAAAGTCCAGCGGGGGTCCGGAAGGACCTCCTGCCGTCCAATCGTGTTCGTCTATGGCCGCCGCCATTTTTCGGCGCCATTTTGGAAAATGGCGCCGGCTGAAGACAACAAGATTCAGGAGCAGGAGCCCGTTCCGGACCGCTGCCGTTCCGGACCGCCGCTGGACCCGCAGGTTATTTAAGTCATTTGGGGGGGGTTCGGGAGGGTGGGGGATTTAATTTAAAGGGTCGGGGGTGGGTTTTAGGGGGTTTTAATGTGCCGGTTTTGCGATTTTTCGATTTTTCACGATTTTTCACGATATTTTACCCCCCCCCAACGGCAACAATACGATTCCCTCCCCCTCCCAGCCGAAATCGATCGTTAAGACGATCGAGGACACGATTCACATCCCTAAAGACTTGCTCCATTATAATAAGCTTTTGCTCAATATGTCCAAAACTGAAATTCTTCCCATTTATAGTCCATATTCAGCCTTTTTTTGAAAAGTCTATTACTTTAGAAAACTGTTTTGTCAATGAAGAAACAAACCAAAAGTCTTGGCATAGTTTTAGACAATACTCTGTCTTTTCATCCCCAGATTAAGCATGTGTTAAACAATGATTTTTATACTGCGTGTCATCTCTGGTCTCAAAAAATTATTTTCTTCTCCGGAATTCTGTACTTATTACAAGTTTTGATATTTCCTCTCATTAGCTAGTACAATAGTCTATATCTTGGCTTGCCTCACACCACACTTCAACCATTACAGTTATTGCTGAAGTCCTCTGCTCAACTGGTCACTGACTTAAGGCATTCTGATCACATAACCCCAATAACCCCATAACCCCAATATTTGCACTGACTTCTGGTTAGCAAAAGAATAAAATATAAAATATGCACCACAATTTTCAAGCTGATTTAATGGCAAAGTTGCCCATGGCAAATACTATTCTAAAGTTCTATCAACCATCAAGAGCTTTACATTCCTCTCACATGGACTATTGGATGTTCCATCTCTCAGACTCGCACAACTACATATGACTTGAGAGTGCTCCTTTTCAGTAGCTGGACCCACTCTTTGAAACTCCTTTCCAATAGAATGTAATTTGATCAAGAGCTTCTGTAAATCCCTTAACATTTTTTTGTTTAAATTGGCTTATTTTTAAGTTGTTATTATTTTTTAATTTTATTTTGTGTTTTAATTTGTTTTATTTATATTTTGTGTTTTGTATATATGTTTTTTAACTGTTTATGTATTTTATTATTATTTATTATTATTTTATGCACACATCCTTGTACATTGCCTAGGCCTATTTTAGTATTAGGCAATTCATAAATCTCAATAAATGTATATATAAATGTAAATTTGGACAAGTTCCTGGAGGAGAAGTCCATAAACTGTTATTAACTGAGTGGACTTAGGGAATAGCCATTACTTATCACAGTGTGATAGCAGCATGGAATATATTAACTGTTTTTGATCTTGCCAGGTACTTGTGATTGGCCACTGCTGGAATCAGGATGCTGGGCTTGAAAGACCCTCGGTCTGACCCAGTATGGCAATTCTTATGTTCTTATGATATCCATAATAAATATATATGAGATAGATTCACATAAAATTGAGACAGATTATGCAAATATATCCTCATGTATATTTATTATATATCCTGAAAACCAGGCGTGTTTGTGAATCTTTTTGGAACTGTTTATTTAAGAAAACACATAGTAGTACATAAAATAAGTACAAGAGGTAGGAATGCAACAATTAGTCCTTGCAAATATTACAAAGCAACTCTAGCATGGGCATTTTAATAATATCAGTTGTAAAACAAAACAATATTAAGGTCAATACAATCAAAAGAGATGAAAAAAGAAGAGACAAAATATTACAAATAAAGAAACTACAGTTCTTCACTTCCAAAATGGACCCCAAATCCCATTATAGGACTCAATTTTATCCTTGAGTATGCACAGTAAGTAAGTTTTCCCAGAATGTCCATTTCAGCAATTTTACTGTAACAATTCAAAATTTGTGGAGAGGATTTCCAAAAAAAGCAGCATGAAGACACTGATCTGCCAGCTTTTTGTGTGTTCTGTCTAACTGAATATCTCCCCACATCTCCAAGAGACATAAAGCTGGAGATAAATCAAAAGACACCCCAGTAATATATTTAATCTTCCAAGACACCACCTGCCAGAAATATACCACTTCCATGCAATCCCACCACATATGATGAATATATGTTCCCAAAGCCCCACAGCCATTGCCAACACAGTGGTATTTGCGCTTCTTGAGGACAAGGAGTTGGCCACCCCTTGCATTAGGCAATTTTGGTAATAGGTGAAAGACAAAATACAATAGCTCATCATCTTTACCTTGAATATAGATCCAAGTGATATATTGCTAGGCTTGTCAGAGAAAGGTATTATTAACCTCAGTGCTCATTTCTTGCTTGCTGTGAGAAGTGAAGCGGCTGGATGATGGAAGTAAAGGAAACAACCCAGTTATAAATGACTGGGTTAACAAATGACAGGAGGGAATGGCAATGCAGAAGCTGACATATTGCTGCTTGGAGAAGGAATGTAAATATATCAGGATCTGGCAATTCAGCAACCAAAAGAACTAATAAGACAGGGCAGAGACAAAGACTGAGCATCCTTAGTGTTAACCCTCAATCAGATAAAAGGAGATAATTATTTAGGTCAGAGTGTTACTAATTGTGGGTGCACAGGTCTTCTGCCCAGAATCTACTGGCCAGTGCCTGAATCTCAGGCAGCCAAAAAGTCTGTTCTTTTTACTGTTCCAATCCCTCTCCTCCAGGCAGACTGCAGGGAACAGGAAGAGAAGAATTGGAGAGGTGAACAGAGCAATTGAATTCTTCTCTGTAATGTCTGCTCCAGCTTCACCCCTGAGACTAGAGTGGACACTGCATGAAGCATGTTTGAAGAAATATGAGGAGAGCAGCTGGAGCAGGGAACCCAGTAATTGTTTTATCTTCTGCTGTGCTCACTCATTACCTCTCAACCTGTCCCCTTGTTTCAATAGGCATCATAAAGAGTATGGCTGGAGCACACGCAGACACAGCTTATGATCTCAGGATTTTGGGAAGTAGGGGGATGAGGAAGGAAGCACTTGGAGCACATCAGGGAGGTGTAAGTGATTTATGGGGGAGAAAGATAAATTAAATGTTCGGGGGGGGGGGGTGAGATGAAGAAGGGGTGAATACTGATGCTGAGAGAAAGGTGATGTGTAAGAGGGGATGAATATTGAAGGAAATGAAAAGTAGTGAATGCTTTGGGGGACATTTCAAAAAGGGGTTAATGATGGAGAAAGTGAATGTTTGTGAAAGATAAGAAGTAAGGTAGCACAAAAGGGGTGTCTGTTGGGAAGCAGAGGGTTAAATACAAAGGGATGCATGGGATGGTTAACTGGGGGGGGGGGGGAGGAGCATGGAAAGAGGAGGTGAATGTGGTATTTTCTCCCAGATCTCTAAAATTAGCAGTGCAAACTTGAGCTGTTTGAGGTGATAAAAGAGAGCTAGGGCCAGGTGTTCATGAGAGCTATGCAGCTGGAAGGAATATGTGTAAGGGAACACAAAGGCACATAGTCTGGGGAGGGGGTGCAAAAGAGCTGGTGGAAATGGGGTTGGAGTGTGAGAGAGCTAGAGAAGGAAGATCCATAAGAAGAAAATCAGAGGTGGTGTTGGGGATAGAGATAGGGCAGGGGTGATGATGGAGACCACGTGTGAAAAAGAAGCAGAGACTGTAATGTGGATCATGGTAACAGAGAGCTAGAGGTGGTGATGGTGGTGGAGGAGGTGGTGAGAGACAGCCAGAGATAGTGTTGAAAGTGTATTTGACAGAAAGAGAGAGAGACAGAGACAGAGAAAGTGGGTGGTTATGTGAGATCATGGTAACAGACAGAGAGCCCTGGAGGAAACTTGGGGGGAAAGGGATTAGTATTCCAGAGTATGGTTGGGTGTGAGAGTGAATCAGAGAGAAAGGGTGTTGAGGAGAATTGGGCATGAAGGAATGAAAGCAAGGATGATGGGTGAGGGAGACAAACTGGACTGGTGGAGGCTTAAGAGGAGGTGAGTGAAATGAAATGGTTTAGAAGGGGTTAGAAAGTCAGTGGGGGATTGATAGAGAGAGGTAGGGGTGGCTGCTGGGGGAGAAGAGAGCCAGATAGTAGGAGACTGATAGGGATGTGCATTCGTTTTGAACGAATGCGCAATCTGCAACTTATAGGTCCCTATTCGTTGCATTCATGGGGTTCTAAAATGTATGGCAAACCCCCAAGAATGCAATGTATCATTAACGAATAAAACCCCCACCCTCCTGCCCCCCCCCCCCCCCAAGACTTGCCAAAAGTCCCTGGTGGTCCAGCGGAGGTCCTGGAGTATTCTCCTGCACTCGGGCCGTCGGCTGCCAGTATTCAAAATGGCGCTGACAGCCTTTGCACTTACTATGTCACAGGGGCTACCAGTGCCATTGTTCAGCCCCTGTCACATTGTATTATTTTAAATATTTATCATTAAATATGGGCTGTAACACAGATACATTCACATTTGTACAATAGAGCTTATTATTTTTTAGATTTCTACTACTTTTATTAATGGTCAACATATCTTCAATTTATTTTATTATGACATTCATTTTACTGTAAATTTTTAAATTTTGGTTCAATTTATTTTTTAATGCATTCCAGGTTTTTACTACTTTTATCAATTTATTTTATTATGACATATTCATTTTTTGCACATTTTTTAATTTTGGTTTTACTCATTTTTTAATTATGCTCCAATTTATTTTACCATTGTATATATTCTCATTATGGATTTTTACCTTTTTTGCTTTCCATGTTTTAGTATTATTATTACTCATTGTTCTATTTTTTAATCACAGTCCAATATATTTTTATTAAGATTTTTAATAAGGTTTTTTAAGCTGACTACCACAGTGTTCCACACTGGTTACTCATACTTTTACATATTTTTTATTGTTTGGTATGTGGCCCCTCTTTTGTACCTTTTATTTCATTTCTTATCATTACTCATTATCGCAGTCTGATTTATTTTTACTATGGCCTTTCAACTTGATTACTGCGGTGTTCTATGCTGTTTCGAAGCTGTCACATACTGGCATTTCATGGCCACACCCCCACCTTTGATTGACATGAATTTTGGCAGTTTTTTTCAGCTTTTAAAACACTCACAGTGGCCATTTTAGCTATTTTTGCGATTAGAGTGGAGACTGCTACATTCTCAATTTGAGCAACTCAAAGTAAGTAGACATGAGCTAACAGCACATTGTTTTTGCTAATTTTAATTGAAGCTAGGTTTTACTTCGTGTTATCCTTTAGTTTTTATAGAGTAGAACAGTCAGTTAATCGTGTCAGTTGCTTTGCTCACTGTGGTCTGTGCCTTTTAGATTTAGTACAATTGTGATATATTCATATTCATATATTCAAATTTCATACCACCTAGAGTAAGGTTTTCCTTTTTCTTTGCACAAGTAACACCGCGATAAATTAAGATTTAGGTGCCAATGTTAGTGCTTCCTTATTTTATGCCATGCCATTGCCGTGTGAATTATACTAAGTTCAAAATCCAAAATAATTTTTTAGCAGTATTATTATAAGTGGTACCACACCAATATGCACCCTTTACTTTTCTTTTTCTTTTTAATTGCTTTTACTTAGCATTTTGTTATTAGCAATATTTTGATTTTTAAATACTGTTTTTTATTTTTTACATGCCCACGTTTACAGACCAGCGGACAAGTTTGGTGTGAGATCAAACTCATACACATTATAAGCTATACTGCATACAGGTAAAATCATATATCATGCCACCTCTTTGATTTATGCTTTTCCACTACATGTTGCAGATGTATGTGATTCAAAGAAGTTGTCTCACTGTATATGTTACCATTACATATGTATGTATATAGAATTAATTATGATTTTAAATTATGTACTTGTATGTCCTGTATTGTGAATTATATTTGTTATTTATATTTTAGCCCCTAAGGCAGCCCCGTGTGCGGGCGAAACTCGGCCTGAGTCGGGCACAATATATAAAGAATACTTCTCCGTTCAATTAAAGTTTTCAAATGGACAACTCCTTGGCATCTAACCTATTTTGTTGCCCTCAAACATACAAAAAGACAGTCCCTGCTCAATAGTGCTTACAATCTAATAAGATAAACATACAGGACAGAAAGCTTGGCGTATTTCATAAAGTAAGGCAATGGTTAAAAACAAAAGAAAAGAAAGTTAACAAGATTAAAAGCAGACAATCAGGCATAAGATTTAAAAGTGTTTTCAAAAAGGTGGGTCTTTAGATGGGATTTAAACATAGCAAGAGAGGGAGCATGACGCACCAGTTCAGGAAGACTATTTCAAGCACAAGGCATAGCCAGGTGGAAAGCACGGAGTCTGGAATTGGCAGTAGAGGAGAAGGGCACAGAATCTGCCAAGAATCCCATGATTGGAAAGTACTTTTCAGAATGTTCGATGTAGCTGGAGGATTAAATAGTTTTGTGAAAACCTGGAGTGCTTCACCAAAGTGGAACAGAGCCGATGAGAGCCCCTTGATAAGAAAGCAACCTCACATCACTAATCATGTAATAATCCGCTAGTGCAGTGCAATGCATCTTACTGGCTCTTCCAGTGTGATTGGTGCCAGGTTTTTAAATGTCCCCATATAGCCAGCAGGATTTCAGTGATACTAGTGTCCTGTGTTTTTTACAGGATTGTTCTCGGGGGGGGGGGGGGGGGGGGGCTGATTGTCATTATTGAATTTAATTATCAAAATTTGGGAGGTGGGATGAGGCATATGGTACTGTGTTTGAGCAAATCCACTGCTCTGCAGGGCCGGGAAGGTAACCTCTGGCAAAGTGGAGTTTACATTAACATAGCTCATTCCCTTTCAGAAGACAGACTCTTCAGAGTCCCGTGAAGGCCATCAATTTTTGAGTTGCATAACTTGCATTTGTTAAGGCTGAAAACTGTTGATTTTGATTTTGAACCAAAATTTGAAAACTTTTAAAAGTATCATCTCTTTATTTTGTCATTCACTGACGTTATTTTCCAAAATCTATTTAAATATTATCAGTACAGTATTGGAATACATTAGAATGTAATTAGCCCTGTGGGTACCAAGCAACGCCTAATAGTGTTAATATAATATAGTCCCTACTTTTTCCAAATGAAGTCTCTCATAGCTATTTCTTGCCAGGGAGCTGTTAGTTACGCTGTTTCACAGGCTTAGACAACATAGATGCTTTTGAAAATCAAGTCATAATGCATGAACAATCTTCAACACTTGTATGAAAAGCAATGTATGGCCAGTCTATGCAAGCCATAACACTGATGTTTCCTGACCTGCAATTCTGATGAACAGTAAATGCAATCTTGCCAGAACTTGAAATTCTGAAAGACTCTTAATCTGACATTTTTTAATGCGGCAAATATTTAAACATAAAGAAATGCAGGGCATCTTTAGATTAAACAATGCCCTGATTGGCTTTAGTGAAAGGGCATCACCTACTATAGATGCGTATCTGGAGGTTATCTTTACCTCTCTGCTTGGCCACCTCAAGTCTGGCTTCTTCAGTCACTTACAGGCCCTGCTATATCGACTGTGGCTGAGTTAGCCCTACTTTACGCTATAATGCTGAACTACAGTAGCAAGCTGCATTTTATTATTTGTAACCTGGAATTATTAAAATAGTAGCGCTAGGCAACTGCCTCCAATGCCACCACCACCTGGACTACCTATGCTATCCCCCATCAAGACGACACCCGCAACAGAATCAGGAATTCAAAGCAAGGTTTTCATGGAGGGTGGGGAGGGGGTGGGGAGTGGGGGGGGGGGTGTGAACCAACACACACTCACCCCTGTGAGGGTCCTGGCCCTTTAAATGGGTTTCATTGGTAACAGGAAACCTGTATGAGAGAAGGGCGTGGGGCTGGTTCACAGACCCCATGCTGATTTTTCTTCCAGTTCCTGCCATTGATGCCAAGGTAAGGGAGGAAAAGATGAAGGGAGCAGGGAGGCTCTGGGAGCAGTGAGTTAGCACTCTAACCCTTCTTCTCTGAATGATATTTAGGAGGATGCACACATTTTTAAATCTGGCCTTGAGCTGCGCTATAGAAATGGCAGGAGAAGCAGTCATGTAACTGTGCTGTTGCATTTCCACCCAACATACAGCTCCTCTTGTTACAAATTACATGCCGACATAGTGTAAATATTCAGTATGGTAGCTCCTCATGAGAGCACTAGCACCTTGCATAAGGTAGCATTTCTAGTTCATTGCAGTGACTTTACAGATGTGCTGAATGATATTTCTTACACCCTACCAGAAACCCCAGGAATGCTTTCACACTAATATTATCTGATAAAAGAGCATAGCAGCTAGAATGCATTTCCTATGCACCAAAAGGTAACATTTTAAAGAAATTGGTAATTTTCCATCATATCAAAAAAACAAATTCCAAATTTGGCAATAATTTCATGTTACTGCAGAACAATATGAGGGAATGGAGTGGGGAGTTGGGAAAGGAATAGTTTTAGTAACCAGGACTGTCCTATGTTACTTGTCATACACTGCTCTTGTATTCTAGGGTTCCAGATTGTACGACTCAGAGAATGATAATATTTAGGCCATTATAGTAACAGAATTTTAGAAAGAAGAGTGATAGAATCAAAAAATACTGAGGTAGAGATTCATGAATGAATGTCTAAGTTAGCCAGATAAGACTTATTCAACTAACTTACAAGGGATATTCAGTAGCATGGATATTAGGGATGTGAGGGGGAAAATAATTTGTTTTTGCTTTCAGTTCATTTTTGGGAGGTTTTTTGGGAGGTTCATGGATTTTTGATTTGTTTCATTCAAGAGGAAAAAAATCAAACAATATAAAAAAAAAAAAATCCCCCCAAAACAAATTTTAAAAAAAATGAAAACAAGGCTTCCCTGAGCCTCCCACCCACCTGCCCAGAAAAATGCCAGGGCTAGTATCCCCCAGCCCCCATTCACCCAGTCCAGTGGGGATCCGCCAGTGAGGCCTAGGCCTAGGCTGAAGCCTCGGCCTTGTGCAGGCCAAGGGAGCCATATGTTGCTGTGACCTCAGCCTACTCAAGGCTGATGCCTTGGTTGGACCCAAGCCTGAAGCCTGGGCTTTGGCCTGACGTTTCAACCCAGAGCCCATACATCAAAATGGCACCGTCCACTGAGTGAATGCACTAGAGTTAATTAACTCTGGTGCAACCCCAGTGGACAGCGTCAGAACAGAAGAAGAGGACACCCTAGGCCAAGGCCCTGGCATCAGGACCCGGCCTCCAGGCCTGGGTCTGGGCTGAGGCAATAATTATACAATAAAAATCATGAATTCAATGAGTATCATACCATGCAATAAATATCATGAACATAAAAGTCACATGCACAACCATCTTAAACTGATCAACTGACAAAACAGTATCCAGGCAAAGCGATGAGATTTGTGCCTGTACAGTAATCTGCAGGTGTAAAATCATGCCCAGATTTGAAACGTGTTTCTTCAAGGGGAGAGGAACCTTTTCTAGCCAGATATTGGGGTGTCCGAATGAATGAGCCAGATCATTTCTGTTGTATGATAGTCTACTCATGTTCATCCAGATCAAGATTTGTGACAAATTTAGGATGACCAATTGTCAGGTTTTAGAGCGGACAGACCAATTTTTAAATTAAATGTTCGATTACAAAGGTAACTGGACATTGTAATGTCCGGTCACCTACATAAACCTGTTTCAACCCGACACTGGGCTAGAGAGAGGATGAATGACAGACTTCAACTCGCCCCATCATGGTGTGCCAAAGGAGGAAGGCACCAGCATTACTGCCAATCATTTCACTGCCTTGGGCATGTGGGGCAGATGCTTCAGCCGATCAGATGTGATGTCATGCAGCCAATGGCAGGAGATGCAGGCTGGGATGGGCAGTGCCCCCTCCCCAGTGTCCAGTCCAGATGTTTGGAAAAGTTGGCCACACTAGACAAATTTCAGCTTTATATCATTGGCTCGCTCTTACATCACCCTCTAAACACACTTTGATGCATTTCTATAAATTATTTTTAAACAGACCTTTTCCTGGTAACTATCATTTTTGTTTACAAGGCATAAACTATCTACATATGTAATTCTAGCTTGAATTTCTGATCACACATATCGTCAGTCTTTTATTTAACAAAATCATCAAAATTCCCAATCAGAATTATGGCTCTCTAAGGTAGAGTTGGACACCCTGTCATTTTATATATGCAAAGATATATGGATTTTACTAGCCTGCTATTCCTCAACATAATTGCAAAACTTAGTGACTGCTTCCTTTGAATCTTTGTTCATAAATTACTTTTTATTTATTACAGCAAGTGTTAAGGAATAATTGTATAATTATAATTATATTAGTGCTTGTTTTATTATTCACTGCTTACCTCCTTGTCTTCCGTGCTCAGATTTTATGTTCCGTTAGCAAGGCTTGCCTGATAAAGATTGATTTTATAGTCCCCTTTCTAACTCCTACACACACACATAGGAATCGGTCTCTGAATCTTGAAGTTTCATTGGCTTACATGCAGCAATTTTAGTTTGCTTTACCTGCCTTTCCAAACCCATGATCAATTCAGGTACAGTACATAGTTCTCTGCCCCAGAGGGCTTACAATCTAAGGGGACTCTTCACTAAGCATTTCCCTTAGATAGAATGGGAGAGAATCTTTCGTGAATGAGGCCCTAAGTTTGTACCTGAGATAATGGAGGGTGAAGTCATTTGCCCAAGGTGAGAGAAGCAGGATTTGAACTTTGGCTTTTCCTGCCATTCTCACTGCTATCCCTCTAGTCCACTTTAGTACACATAACAGAATCAAAATACGTATTTTCTGCAATGAAACTAAAAACTGCCTATGCATAATTGCAAATTGGTTTGCTATTGTTCTACCCTGACTATCAATTAGCATTTAACCTTCCACTGTAAGCCTATGGAAAAAGTCCCCAGAGTAATCTTTTCATCAGCAAACTATCTTTTTGACCTTCCTGTGCTCTTCAAACAGAAAATGTACACATTCCAATCTCTTCATTACCAAGAGATACACAGATGCAATTTCTTTGATAGCACTGAAGCCTAGCTTTGCCCGCTCAAGGAAGCATCCTGAGCCATTAGTTGCAAAGACAAATCAAAATCATATCGGAATCCACTGCTTTATGACAGGGACCTAAACTCTGAGCAGAACACAGTCCCATTCTGCCTTAACAGTGGAACAGCTGTACGAGACATATGGAGGTGCCATGGAAGAAAAGCTGCTTGGTTTGTGGAGTGAGACCCTCATCAAAGTGATTGATGCTGGATGCGATGCACAAATTCTGCAGATAGTGCTTTGGTGGGAAGCTGCTCTGGAGATAAATATAAAATAGTATATGCTAACAAACGGGTCTGGCAGCACCACCTGTAATACCCATAGGATAAATGGCAATATTCTTTGGAGTTAGGTTGCCCATGAATCACTCTCTATAGTACTAAATATAGAAAGGGTGAAGTGACAGTGACGTATTCTTCTGAGGTACAGCAGCCACAGGACCTGAATTACCAAATGTGCATCTACTCAACCATGCTACTTTTCTTTGCAGTAGTTATGAGGTGTAGTGATTGCAGCATTACTTACTGCATATATATTTTTTTTTTGGGGGGGGGGGGGGAGGCTAAAGAGACTGAGGGGATGGGCTATAACAAATGTAATGTTCCACATGAAGATTATTCATGCTCTTGTCTCTTTTATTTTATTTTTTTTTACTAGAGTAATATGTTGTACTGTCAGTTTCCGATACTGTCTGACTGATTGCAGTAACCCACATGGAGTGGTGGTTACAGCTCTAAGGAGTAATGGGCAGACTGTGTGCACCTTATTAGCCTCTGTCTGTTGTCGTTTATTAAGTTACTATGACTGATAGATTTCCTTTGAGTTTTAGTGTAAAGGCTTTGCACCAATTTTCAAAGTGATTTCTGTGGTTAAAACCTTGCTTCACCCATGGAAACTGACTTTTTGGAAGTGTCGCATGCTATGCATTGGTGCAGCTATACCTGAATGCAGTGCCCCCGCTCAGGAAGGCCACCCACCACCACCATCGGGCACCCTGCAGCACCCACAGCCATGAGAATAAAAGAAAAACAAAGCAATAATTCACCTGGAACTGAAAAGGGAAGGGCCAACTAAGATCCCCGATCGGGAGATCCGCCCCCCCCCCCCCCCCCGACATCACTGATGACAGCGCTGGACCGTTAAACGGTGCCGGAACACCAGGCGTCGCACGCCGAAGGGGCGTGCCAAAGGGTCACCCCCCTTTGTGCACCCCTTCGTGCAATCCGTAGTGCTAGTTCTAGTTAATATCTTTTTAATCGTAGGTCTCTCATGTGTGTTTAATATGCATCCTGTTATACTTTTTACTTAATTGTTAAATGTATTGCAAGTTGAACCTTGTAAACCGTTATGATGGCTTTACCGAATGACGGTATATAAAAGGCAACAAACAAATAAATAAATACATAAGCGTTCCCAGAGGCAGAGTTTGCAACAACACCCACACTGTGGTAAATTCAAAACTATGCACCCATTTTACTCAGAAAAAATACCCACACAAAGCAGCAGGCACTTTTCCTGTGAAAATTAGTGCAAAGTGTGCAGGGAAATAGAATCCAGGGACCTTGCAGACAAGCGGTCATTGTAAAATTACTCCAAGAGAAGGCAATTTGCAAAGGTAAATGAGAGCTGAACCCTCCTCTACCCCGCTAAATGTACAGGTGGGCTCTGTACTGCACTCACAGAGGAAACCCCGTGGGCATGGTTCACAGAGGGAGGTAATTCATCTGTGCACACGGGATTTACGAATGAACCCGGGCTGCCCACACGCACCAATCCTGGCCATTTTGAGCACTCATGCTGTGCGTGAGATTTCTCTTTGAAAGCCGATTAAAAGTGCCCGCTTAACATTGCAAGCAACATAGGCGTGTTCAAAATCACAAATACAGAGTGACAGCAAGTATTATTCAGTGCATCCCTCAGCTATGAATGTGACTCATTAACCTGGGATACAGGGATAACGAGCATGGCGTCATCTGAGAATCTGGATGAGAAGGCTTAAAAATGTAGGTTGTAGGAGGGATTTGTAAAATCATAGGGCTGGGCTGATGGATTTGAAAGTTAACTTGTGTGGTGAGAAGAGCAGGCTAACACTAGGGAGTCCACTAGGAAACTATTGGAGATACACAAGGAAAATCCTGAGTTTCAATGGGGTGAACTGAATGTAGTAAGATTTATTAACGGCACTTATATTCCTCAAAATCCAGCTTCCTACTGATCGATGCGGATTACAAGATTACATTCATAAACATCTCACATACAATGAATAAATCAATCACAAAACAATACAACAATGTAACATTTAATTCACAGAAACCTGCTTAAAGAGAGATTTAAGAGGCTTTCTGAAAAAAGTATAGACCACACATTCTCAGGGAGGCAGGCAAATTATTCCACAGGTCTGGGCCTATTGGGGTGAAGGCTCTCAGTCTGGTTTGTTGTAATCTACAACTTGAAGCAGGTGGTATACTGAGCAGAAACTGACCTTCTCAGAGCACAACAATCTAGAAGGAAAATAAAGGTCAATGAGATCCGCAAGAGGGGAATTATCATGGTGCAAAGATGTAAATACTAAAGTTAGCAACTTCAATTTTATTCATTCTTCAATGGGAAGCCAATGAAGGGAATGCAGAGCTGGTGAGATGTGATGAAAATATTTAGCCCCTGTTATAACCTTGGCTGCACAATTTTGAATTAACTGTAAAACCTGGAGAAGATTTTTAGATAACCCAATAAACTGAGCATTGCAGTAATCTGCTTTCAGCCCAACCAAGTGAAAATCCATGGGAGACACTAAGGGCTTTAACGGATGGATACTTTGCAGTGTAAAGAAATCAGACCTAGCCAAAGATACAGAGAAGCGCTGGAATGCCAGGATCTGAGATGGATGCTACAGTCTCACGATGAAGTTTGCAATCTGATTTATATATTTGTTAGAACAGTGGCACAGAATTGATGCAGGCATATTTACATGAGAAACAGTCCATGTATATGACTTGCTTATTAAAATGAGTGAATGAATTGATGCTTGCAGGGTAGGGAAGGAAAAATACTAGAATATGTCTGGAGGAAGTAAGATAGTGATTAATGTTTGAGAGCTCTGCTCCCTTCATCAGACCAGTGAAAAGACAGAGCAGGGTAACTTCACTGACCTGATGACTGGAGCCTATTTTAAAACAGTATAAGCCTAGCGAAGGCTTTCATTTCAAGAAGATCCACTGTAGGTCCTGAATCCCATGGAGTGGTTGCATCAGAATCCGATTTTAAAATTAATTGTCAGGTGAATTCCCACCTGACAGACAAAATGCAGACGTTCCCTCCTGCTGCCACTCTGCCAAAGAGGCAAGCACATAGAGAAGTACATAAATGAAGGCTTTATGAATCATTTTTTTCACAAAAACAGAAGGGAAAAGTCTCAAAAAACTAAGGAAGGATCTGCCAGGTGACTCCTCACACAACCAAAAAACATCTAGGTGACAAAATCACCTGGTCGTTGTACTGTTAAACCCTGTCCCTTAAGAGGGGTGTTCTCCCAAAAAAAAAAAAAAACCAGATATTGGGATACCCTAGATATACCTTTTAACACATTTCATCTGCAAAATCAAATCTTAGCCTGGTGATAAAATTAAAGTTACTAAAAATAAAAACACTGCAATAAAATGGATAATTTATCCAGCTAAAGTTAGCCAGAGAAGTTATCAGGTATATTGAATGAGATAAATCTCCCACTGAATATCCTTAAATACAGTTATCTGGATATACCTACCTGAATAAGTCTGAAATGTAACCAGCTATGTTTGAATACACCTTTTAGGCTTCAAAGTTATTTGAGTATATGCACCCACATAACTTTAACCTTAACTGGCTCTATTCAAAGAGTATAACCAGCTAAGTACCGATTCAAAGTAAAAAAAAAAACACCCCAAAACCGCCCCACAAATGAGAGGACTTACTGTCCCAATAACCCCACCTCAGTGAAAGAAATGTCAGCTCTATTCATCCTTGTCACACTGAGCCATCAAAATAGTTACAAAATGTTAAAGGCTTATAAGGCCACAATGCCTCTCTTCTCGCTCTCTCCCCCACCCTCTAAAATGGCCAAATATGATAATAAAAAGGAAGGCCACCTCTCTCCCTCCTTCCTCTTCACCTGTTAACTCAACCTGATCCCTCCTGCCCCACTCAGAACCCCCAAGCCCTAACCACAGCCAGGAGCTTGGAACAATCCTGTAGCTGCTTGCTGGTGCATCCAGCATGGGTCTGTCAGCAACACTGGTAGCATAAGGTATCAGCAGCACTGCTGTCAAAGCAATACTCTGACAACAACGCTGAATGTACCGAGAGCAGGAGCTGGATGACAAATGCCTTTGCATATCGACCTCATTATGAATAAAGGGATAAGAACCACAGAGAACCCTCGTCAGAATGTCAGAACCAGCTGCAGTGTGTGTGAGATTAAGAGAAAGCACATACTTTTCCAATTTAGGATTCAAATACAGGACGAACTAGCCACACGCTACAGCTCGTTAATCACTTAATTATAATAAGGAAACAGCAAATCTTATGTAAATATTTAAACAGGAAAAAGTTCATGCTAACTGTGAAATGAAAGCAGACTCCTAGGATGCCATGCTGCAAATCTCCTTGTGTGCTGATTTCCATGCTACGTGTCCCCCAAGCTCCTGGAAGACAAACTCTGGCAGGATGAGCACACTGCAGACTTGAAAATATTAAAGCTCTTATCATTCTGAATTGTTTCAGATACAAAATGATAAGAGCTTCAGTATATGTCACTGATATCGAGTCATGATTAGCTTCTAGGCCAAAAGGGGCATTTCTTCACACAGTACTCATTTCAACCAGGTGCACTTGACTGGGCAGATGGGCTTTTAAGTCAGAAACTGTGGGGCTGTACTCATTAGACACACATCACTGGAGGCTTAGACATACCCTATATGTAGCTCTTGGCAATGATGAAGGAGATGACTTGGGTCAAAGAGGAACTGGCTAGAATTTGAGGTGCCTCTCCCCAAATCTACCTCCATTCCCACAAAAGATCTGAGTAACCAGGAGTAGATGATTTACAGGGGGTTCTGGAAGAATAAGATCTGTGAAACAGAGATGTGTCCCACAAATGAAATGGTGACAGAATTGAAGAAGGCACCCACTGTAGATGGAAATACAAGAATGGCATCAAATGTACTCAAAAAAGCAAGCAACTCCTTCTAGTGGAGGATTCAATAATCATAAGCCTTGACTTGGAGGCACAATTGGAGCCCGGGACCTAACAATATTTTTTGTATTACAGGAGAAGAAAGAAGGGTTAAGCGAACGATGTCATAGTCCACTTGGAGACCGATGACCTTGCTAGAAACAAAGTCAGCAAGATACAGGAGTCTAGGAGGCTTAGGCATTAGGCATAGATTACAGCATTATTTGAGATATTACCTGTTTATGGTGAGGATAAAGACAGGCTATGTCATATCAACAGCTTCAGTGTTGATATATGAGAGGCCGGACCCAACATGGAACAACAGAGGTATATACTGTATGTATTTATTTATTTATTTGTTTGTTTGTTCTTACATTCTGCAGCTTCTACATTATACTGTATTGATGGTCTCCTTCTGTCTGTGAAGGGAACCCTGGATCTAAAAGAGAGATTCAGTTCATTCATTCACAGGAGTTTAGATTAGGGAGTTCAATATCTTTATGAATGCTATTTTGGAG
This sequence comes from Rhinatrema bivittatum, assembly GCF_901001135.1. Lineage (NCBI taxonomy): Eukaryota > Metazoa > Chordata > Amphibia > Gymnophiona > Rhinatrematidae > Rhinatrema > Rhinatrema bivittatum. Next base: position 200,873,120 of record NC_042619.1, read on the forward strand.
GGGTTAGAAGGAAATGTTTGCCTTTTTGTGAATAATACTAAGAACTACAACACAGTGGATCCTGGGGATATATAGCCAAAAAAAAAAAAAAAATCATTTCAGTTCATTTTTTCAGTGTGGTTAATTTCCAGAACAAAAAAAAAATAAAATAAAAAATACAGTAAATGGCAACATCAACCCCCCCCCCCAATAAAAATAAAATAAAATAAAAATGAGTCTCCCTGAGGCCCTCCCACTCAATAGAAACTCTGCGAAATAGGGGCCTCCAGGTTCCTCCCACCCTCCTTCCTCCTGCAAAATATTTATGGGCCCAGGTCAACCTCGCTAGACCTAGCCAAGCCTCTCTCTCCTTAAAAAACAAAAACTGTTGGGGGCAAGGCCGGGGATCTCCCTGGCCCCTACTTACTTGTTCCCTGGTGGTCCAGTGGTTTGACAGGGCAGAAGCAATGCTCAGTTGTTCCTGCCCCAACTGGTACTCTTTAAAAATGGTAGTGCCAGCCCTCCAGAGTGGTGGCCTAGTGACGTCATTTTGACAACTGTCTCAAGTGCGGCCAGCACCGTGTACATTTGTGTGCTTGATGCATTGGGGTGCTTTTACTGCAACAAAAGGACAGCAAAGGAGACGTCAGTCTCCAAACCTGACCCCTTCCCCAACTGATGTCGTAAGGAAGCTATATCAGGGACTTTTCTGGACCTCCTTTAGAGATTTACTACGGCTTTGCTTTGCTCAGGAATAGTAAGTTCACCATCTTCTGGCTTCTGTATGGTTCAGTTCATCGTTCGGCCTATACCTAGGTCTGATAACTGATTTGCAAGTCAAGACCACTATGACCCTTCCCCAGAGATGTCTCTTCATGATGCTTTTTCCCTCTCACAATGCTTTTGGATGTTCATTCTATTGTTGGTGCCCTTTGCCCCTGTTTTGTGCTGCTTTACTTTTGTCATAGTGCCTTGAGTGTTGGTGCCACTCTTAGTTTCTTGGAGTGTTCTTCTCCCAGGAAAAATGTATGGCCAAATGACCTTAGTGGAACAAAATGAATCACAGAACCAAATGAAACAAATAAATAAATTGAAAATCAATTTTTAAGATCATAGAGCTCAGGATTTTGTAAGGCCAGTGTTCTTCTTCATGGTAAGGCCCAGGAGCCAGTGGCAGCTCCCATCGACCCTAAGTATGGCACCCTGATTCTACCCCAATACACACTGTCCACCCCACCTTCCATCGAGGCTTGCTGCTGGGGTCCTGTCTGAATGGCGGTTCTGTTTTCTTCCGGCTCAGTGTTCTTCTCGGCACGCTTAGGCTGACCAATGCCCCACGAGACTGCGAGAACAACACGGGAGTTGAGACACCACCCAGCTCAATCCTCCTGAGAGCCTCACAATGCACGAAAAATCAAACATTTTGCTTGGAGGTGGCAGTAGTAGGAAGCATCTGCAGAAGGGGGGTGGGGATCAAGACAGAGATGGGGGTAGGGGAGATAGCATATAGGGGAATGAGAGTGGACGGGGGAGAGCAGCTGGAGAGGGAATGTTGCGGTGGAAGTATAAATTAGGGTATTACAGGTAGAGAGGTAGTATCTGGGAGTGCAGAAGACTTCTTTTTAATTATGAGCTGATATGCTTGAGCAGCTGGGCCAGCTACATCATTGAAGAAGAGCCCTCCCTAAACCACGTTCCCTTCTCCAGGGTACCAATCGCTTTGTCCAGAAAAGATCCAGACTGTCACACTGAAGTATTCCTGCTTGAAATGTAATGAGGATGAGGATGACTGCTCCGTTCAACAAAAAATGAATTAATTTTAACATATTTACATTTGGAAATAATTGTTTGCTTCTTATAACTAATACTTGAGTATAAATATATCCAGGAAATGCCGCAAACTATACTACTGGAGATTCTTTACATTTTGAAAATCCTTTCCCTCTAAAACAAATGTAAAACTGGGTCAGGTGGATCATTTTTAAACTTCCTTTTGTATGATCTGTTTAATTCCTGTGTAATATCACCGCAAAGAATGTTACTTCCTAGTTGATATGATAAGCATTTTGCTTAGAAGTTGCGTGAACAATGGTTTAAAAAGGCAGTATCCCCAGGCGATGGGGATGCAGATCCTGTGCAATTAGTGCTCTAGTGGAGCATCATTGACAAAAGAGCTTTTCAAGTTTCAAAGTACCTTAAGAGGAAAATATGCAAACGTCTGGCTGGCTGCACATGCAAGTGCCTGCACTGCTGATCGAGTCATTGAAAATGACGAATCCTTTGATTTCTCCGTTTGCAAATTTTTCATAAATGAAAGCTCTCATTTTTACGACTTTTTGACAATGTGTTATTTTTATTCTAACACTGAAACAATGATTAATATTCATTATTTCCACTATAAATACAAATTGCACTGATGAGTAGATGAAAACCTGTAAACCTAATTAGCAAGACAGGCACTTGTGTGCTACCTCGTCACTTGTCAAACAGCTTTATTTTATCAGGATAATACACGAGGACCTTAGCTATCATGCAAACACTCACAAAATATGGCTCGTTTATGCAGCAGAAAGAGATTTAAAACAAATGCCTTTTGTTAATAAGCTGAGACACTCTAAATATATGACAACAAAATGGCAAATATTATACTTCATTCAGGGGAATGATGTGACGACAATAGCCGGGAAGAGCAGTGCTGAAAACAGAGCGAATGCAAGAATCTTTAAATTCCTCCCCGGCCCTGTTTCCAGGTTTGACAAATATTCTCCCGAGAAATCAAGTCATAGAGTGAGGTTCACAAAGAAACAAACAGTAAGGTTAATTTATAAAGCCAAACATCCTCCCACAATTAAATCTCAAAGAGTAGAGAATACTTTTCTACACTGTGTGGATTCACTAATTATTTACACCATTCTTTTTAATCTCTATTATTAAAAACTAGTGTGCTTTACAGAGGACCAGGGGGGCAATGCAAAGAACTCCCAATCAGCAACAGCGGTCTCGGTCTCAAATGGAAGGCCTAATTAATTGCTACAAGTAAACGAATAAAGTCTGGCTGTAAATTATGCATATAACATATATATATATAATTAATATCTAGCTACATGCATTCATAACGGAGTTAGAAAACCCTCCATGAACAAGTCATTTGGATTAAAATAGTGAGAAATAGAAAAGTAAAGAAATATTACTTGACATAGTAAAACTATTTAAACATTGACCAATCAATTTTTCTATTGATATTGCTGCCTATTTATTTATTTATTTACAAGATTCATAGCCCACTCAGGTCCAGGCGGAATACAATAATAGCACATAAAATATCTAACTGCATCTGTAATATAGAAAAGAAATAAAAAACAAATTATACAAGTCATAAAAGATACACAACTGGAAAGAAAAACAAATATAAGAAGACTGCTGGTTCTTGCACAATAGCCTGAATCCTTCGGCCAGCACAGCAGCAAAAGAGCTATTTCTGGTTTCCTAAAAACTTGCTGGCAACAGCTTCCACATGTTAGCAGCTGTCAGTCATGCAATGTGTACGTGATACTGAAATGATGACACAAACTCAGCCTAATTTGTGGTTTTGTCATCATACTCTTCAGTGCTTTTACACAGAAGGCCTATGTTTGCATTACCTTTTACAAAATAAATTCACAAATCTTATCTTTTCTTGGTAGCAGCACTGTGTGAGGCACAAATGGTCCTCGTCTGCTGACGATCCTGAGGTCACTAGTCTAATACAAGGAATCGATTGCATTGCTACTCTCATGGCCTGACGCTTCATTTTCCCTGCTGAGGCAGAACTATGCACTTAAACATATGTGTGCAGTCCTTAGAATGCTCAGAATCTTCATGAAGCTTAAATAGATTTCATTTTTTAAATTTAAATTTGGGAAAACTAATAACTATACAATCTCTTAATCGACTTTCAGGGGCTATGGCCAACTTAAGGCTGGGTTGGAAAAACATTTCAAACAGATTTTACCCAAGTGCATTTATAACTTGGTGAAGAGCATTTTTTTTTTTAAATTTACTCTTTATTGATTTTTAAATTTAACAAAGCATTGTTACACGCCTTAAATTTAGGCAGGACTTACAAATATTTCCAAAACAAAATAAATCAAGTTTTACATATATACTATCCATAGTTTTCCAAATTATTCATACTTCATTTAAAGCAACATCTATTTTCAATTTTCCTTGCCTATTTTACTATGCAATTGGGGGAGAACAAAACTAAAAATAGGAACAATTCTCTATACTCTTAAATTCCTGAAAGGAAAGAAAAGGAAAAAAGAGTAGCAGAATGTTTAGACTATACCAGTGTTATTAAGTGGAGCACTTTCGTCTTGATTTTGAGTTCTTGAATTCAGGAAAATTAACAATTGATCAGGTTCAGTAAATACAAACCTATCATTACCGATATTTAATATACATTTACATGGGTATTTTATCACTACTTTCGCTCCTAACTGGCGAGCTCTAGTGCATAAAGAGAGAAACTTTTTTCTGCGCAATTGAGTTATTCTAACAATATCTGGATAAATCCAAATTTGTCCCCCTAGGTATGGCTTAATCCTATTACAAAAGAATCTCTTTAACACCATATCTCTTTCAGCAGATAACAAAAATTTAACCAGCAGGACACCTCTCTTTTCAACTTGCTCCTCTTGGGTAGTCTCAAGAAATCCAGTCAAGTTCTCAAGTGGGGATAGTGACTCTGGATTCTCCCTCTGATTTTCAGTAATCCCCATTTCTCCTCCACTTCTCCTTTCTGGACTAGATAAGAAATAAGCATGCTGAATTGTAGGCAGTTCACCGCTGGAAAAGTTCAATATCTCTTGGAAATATTTTTTAAGCTGCTCCATGGGGGATACCAATTTACCCTTGGGAAAATTGATTATTCTCAGATTGTTATATCTGAGATTATTTTCCAGATATTCCATTCTCTTTTCCAGTCTGGAGTCCCCTTGAATCAAACCCGTTTGTATTTCTTTAATTTGATGTATTTGAGTATCCATTTCCTGAATTTTAACAGTATTTGCAAGAAGGTGAAGAGCATTTTAAGACTCATTTGAGGAGAAATTAAATGAACCTTTGACCTTCAGAGCTAAGGGCAATTTTCAGTCATGGTCTGCCCAAGTACCCAATATGCTGGCAAAAGTGCACACATTTAGGGCCTATATGCCCGTCCTTATACCCGCACTGGGAAAAGAAATTTCTGTGGGCAAGGCTGGCACAAGCTTTGGAATTATACACGTTTGCCTTTTCAAATTGTAAGGGCATCTTTTTTTTCCTGGATAACAGATGTGCAGGTAGTTTTGGAGGAATACTTTTCAAAAGGAAAGCATGTGCGTAATTTCCCTTAGAAAACCGATGTAAAGTCTACTGGTAAACAGTCCCTGCAGACTTTACACCAATGCAGTCAGTTACAAGACTATCCCTGAAACGGGAAAAAGCATATGTGGCCAGACTCCCCAGTCCTCCACTAAATTTCCCTAGGTTTCCAGTCTAGATATTTCAATACTATCAATGAGCCATCCATCCCCTATCAGTCCCTCCCACCTGGAGGGCTCAACCCTATTTAACCCTTCCATTTTGTCATCAGGGCGTGGCTAGTGATTAGTTTCGGTCAGACATAGGTTGATGCAATACCATGCGGTGGCCACACCGCATGGCTCAACACACGACTCAACGCCTGCTCGCCCATAACTCCCGATGCTAATCAGTTCTAATTGAGGAAACATCCAATCGAGGTTGTAGGTAATAGCGCTCATCTTATGTAAATTCATGTTGAGGCTATTACCTATTTCCCTTCAATGCAAAAAAAAAAAAAATGTGTGCCTGACATGCACATTTTAACCCACAAATATTAATATCTGCTCAGAGCAGATGTTAATTCTTGAGGAGCTTAAAAAATTTACAGAAAAGCAGAAAATACGTTTTTTCTGTTCCTTTTTTTGGTTCCTCTGACTTAATATTGTTGCGATATTAGCCCCTTTACGGTCCACCCTGAATATATTCATCAGTAAGCCTATTGTATTGTGTTTTCTCGTCCTGAAAGGGGTTGGAGGAACCAAAATAGGAGAATTAAAAAAAAAAAAAAAGTGTGCTGGCAATCAGGTTAGGAAAAGGGACGCTCATAAAATTGAGCATCCCTTTTCCTAACCAGCTGACAGCCACCTCTCCTGGGTGCCCACTGCTGAGGAGGCGCTAGGGGCACACAATTTTCCCTAGTGCCTCCTTTTTTACCACGGCTTCCGATTTAAATATTAAATCGGGCACCCGGGAGAGATGGATTGGTGAGCGTTAAGGGAGCGGTCGCTTAATCAAGAGTTCCCGTTTAAGGCATGCCAATATTACATCGGCCTGACATAGAGCAAGAAAGATGTCTGGATTCTCCTCCCTGGTGAGGCCTCCCTGCCTCATCAGGCTTTTGCTTTGTGAAGGGGACCTGCACTGTGCACTCCCTGCCAGAGGATCCTCTTAGTTGCAGTAAGAGAGGCTTTTTGCCAGAACCTCTTTGGGACTCCCACTCCAGGACTAAATGTGGCAAGCAGGCTTGGCAGTGAGAGATGTTTGATGGCCAGAAGAAACCTATTTTGGAAAAGGGACTGTGTTTAAACCTTGTTTCTTTGGAGAAGGTCATCCACGCTGGCCAGACGCAGAGGATAGGGGCTGAAGATCAGTGAGCCCAGTCACCCCTTGAATGTGGCAAGCACCTGTGACAGGAAAACACCAGTCGAGGAAGATTTTGGATTAAGGAAGTATTTTCTCTTTTGTTGTGAGGAGGTTTTTTAGCCACTCCTTCTCACTAGGAGCCAGCCTGATGTAGCAGGTTCTCAGTCCTAAGCCTTTTCAGCATGAGGAGTCACCTTCTAAGAAGATGAAGTAAGACCTGGAGATTCCCATCCGGATCTCCACCTATATGGGAACAGGACACAGGGTTGGGTGTTCAGGAATGATTTGGAGATTCAGGTAGGACTGTTTTTCTGTATTCGAAGGGACCCCCTCCACCAGGATTCCTGGTAGGCACTTAAATATCACCAAGAGAAGCTCAGCCCCGTGTGCTGAAGTTAAGGACACCTACCCAGGAGAATCACCCCTATCTGTACTAAATTCAGATGTAACGCATATAAAATGAATTTAACAAATCAGTAAACTTATAATTTAACACAAAGAGCCTTGTCCTGCCTGGTTTGTTCCAGCATCTCTCCATGGGAATGCTGCAGCTATCAACACACACAGGGAATAACACTCCACTGCCCAGGCCATAATCAAGAGCTTCCCCCATAAAAAGAATCCACCTCTGGGATCGAGAGTACAAGCCATGGGAGAAGCGCTAGCTGGAGCAGCCCCTGAAGAAAGATTAATACGTTTGTGTGCCCTTGGGACAGGACACCCTGCTAAGGGTTACACATAATTCAAGTATATTTGGTTACTCTGAAGGGTTCAAAAGTGAGGCCCTTACCTGGAGTACTGTTTGTTAACATTTTCTACCTGGTTTATTTGTGTATGATCCCACTAGTAAACTTAGAGGAAAATCGCAGCTTCTGCACAAAATTTGCACATTCAGTACATCAGCCGCAAGATCAGGTCAGAATAGTTTTGATATTTTTAAGCATTCAGAAATCTTGTGATATCACCTATGCACAATTGACCACACTGAAGAGCATAATCCCTGAAACTTAATGGAAGACACTCCAGATAACCATATCATTGGAGGAATCTGAACTGAGCAGAAACAATGACACTAATACTTCCATTGGATTAATCATAGTCTTAGGAACCAGCCTATATGCACGTGTGAGAACATTCAACATAATAATATCAGAAAGGTTCATCTAGTCGGCCCAGCAGCAATTTTATGTGCATCTACCTAAAGTAGATCAAATTCTCACATGGAACCCAACCCCAATCCTGTTTTGTCCTCTTTAGGGTTGCAACTGCTGCTCTGTGCAGGTTATCCAGTGCTTTTCAGGAAGCCCAATGTAGCCATATCACTGATGTCTTCAGCCGCAAAGGTCTTTTTGCAAGTATTTTTGAGTGGAAACATAGTAAAAATGCTACTTTGCATGAATTTGTATCACAGGACTTCATTAGCTGATTTTGCAAAAACTTTTTTAACATATGCTTCCTGGAGAAAAAGGTAAAATTGTGCACCTAAGACCAACTTATAAAGCAGAGTTTGTGAAATTTGATGCATTTTGGAATAGTGGCCCTGTAGGGAGATATCTCATGTTTACCATTGATGCACCAATTATGAATTATAAAAGCCATGTACTGGCCAAATTCTGACAGGCCTCAAAAAGGCACTGTCACAGCAAGAGAAGGAACTTTGCCCAGGTGAACTTTAAAACATTGTCACTGTGGAAAATGAAGAGACCTTGTCCTGATACACTGATGGATACCTTATCAGATGTGCCTGTTTGTCAGTTCTTGTGCAAATATAAAGCAGACAGAGAGGCAATGACTTAAGATCCTAAGCAAGTGTCAGAGCCAGCAAGCAAACAGAGGTCAGAAAGACCCTCACCCTTAGAGAGGGGGGCAGCCTGAGATGGAGGAAAATACTCTGACACACAGCTTGGCATACAGATGTGACAGTTCTCCCCCCCCCCCCCCAAAGGAATGGGAGGAGTAAAAGGACCTGTAACATTGCAGGACCCCTCCCAAGGTAATGGGGAGGGGGGGGGGAACCTACAATGTAGCAAAAGACCCTCCACTCACCATAAGGTTATACATGAGGTTATGAATATTCATCAGCTGGAAAGGGGGCAAGGAAGGCAAGGAAGGAAAGGGGGCAAGGAAGAAGGAAGGAAGGCAAGCAATGGAGCCCTTGAAGAAGAGGAGGCACAAACCCTGAACGCAAACCCTGGGAGAGAAGGGGGCAAGCAACAGACCCCCTGGGGAGAGCGGCACTGAAACCTGTGATGAAGCATCCCTGAAAGTGAAAGGGGGGCCAGAAGCAGACCTGACTCCCTGTTATCGAGAAGGGAGAAGACTAGGTATGGCCAGGTGATTGGAGAGAGGAGACCCTAGCTCAGGTGTGGAGAGTGACAGGTGAGAACAAGCTCAGACAGCTGGCAAGCGTCCGAGCCAGAAGCTATCCTCCTTCCTGCACAGCCTGCCCGCTCTGCCCGCACCAAGCCAGGAAGCAAGACTCTCCCCTGCCCACATTCTCCAACTCTCCAGAGGTGAACAGAGGTATCGCCTGAAGCTGGAATCAGGGGTAAGTACGTTAGACATAAGTATTAATATCTTAAGCAAGCTAAAGTTTATAATGTGTGAAACTACCCATGATATAAAACGTTCTTTAGGGAAAACTGTGCTTAGTGGCCAGGATGTCAGAGATAGGAATTGTTATTTTCTTAATTCTATGTCCTGCCAAATCTGGTAAATAAAAATCTATTCTGAGGAGAATACATGTTGTCTTTTCCCTGACTTAGGATCACAAGTAAGGTGGGAGGGCAGCTGGCAGTGTCTTGTAGCAGACAGATCCCTGCACCCCTAAACCTGCTTACAGCCTCTTATTTCCATTCTCATCCTTCCTTGTTTGTGCCACTCTTCTAACTCTTATCTTCTTCTCTCAATCCAGTCACATTTGGTAGTAGATCTTTCTCTGGTGCTGCATCCTCCATGTGAAATGAGCTGCAAGCTTTTCTTTACTTTGGGGGGTAAAATAAGAAATAAATCTGAACTGGACACTCCTCACAGCTGCTCTCCTATATTTAGCCAGCTTTGTGGTTATTTCAGCTTTTGACTTTAGAAGCTGTGGGGAAATTTCCCCCGAGTGAAGAGTAACAATTTTAAGACAAAACTAGAGGTCGCCTCCAAGTAACTCATTCTGACTCATTTTACCACCTGCCAATTGATTTCCTGATTGAATGAAGACAATTTACCAAGGTCAAAGGGCTTTTTTATGCCACTTGTTTGTTTTCTTACCTGTCCTCTGGATAATCACTGAAAATGAGTTTCAGAGAAATGCAATCACAGCTGAAAAGTTCCCACCCTGGAAGTGGGTAACCCAGGCACCTTGTTCCACAATCTTCCTTCTTTTGCCCACATTTTTGTGGAGGTGCTCCCAGGGCAGAGCTAGGCTAGGAGATGCAACAATGTGCATAGTATTGTATATTTTAAACCATGTGCATTGCTTTTCAGGGACAAGGTATTCTCAGAAGGAGTGCAAATCTTTTTCCTGAGGTAATTTTTGAAGGTGCAGACTTTGCATGGAAATGCCCAAGTTTGATGAGATCCACACATGCGGTTTCTAGCAATATGCTTTCATTTGAAAAGAAACTGGACATTTCAAAGCAATTCCCTGTTTGGTTTCACTTTGTGGGTCAGGGGATGGGGAAAAAACCTAGTAGGACTTTGATGTTTTTTAGAATTGTGGTTTTTAGGGATGTGCATTCGTTTCAAACAAATAGATAAAAATAAATAAATAGAATTCCATTTGTTTCTTTTGGGGTGGTCCCTGAAACAAATAGAGAGGGGCCCCCAAATTAAAGAAATCCTATTCATTTCATTTGTTTTGCATAGCATGGCCTCATAGGAATCAAATGGAGAGTAACAGATGCACAGTTAAGAAATGTAATAACATATAGAGCACCCAGTTGTCAGGCATGATTAGGACAGACATGTTGTCAAGGAGAAAACAAGGATGATGTATTATAGCAAAGCAGTTTTCCATTCCAACCTATCACTGTGCACCGGATACAGTGACACTGATTTTAAAGACTGAGCATATCAGAGAATTGCTGTGCATTCCTTCTGAAGGCATTGGCTGTGAAGGAGGACGCTATTAAAGCTCTCTCTGTATTCCTAGATAATGTTTCCAAAACAACATTTTGGATGCTGTCCATGGTAGACTGTCATTGTGCCAGTTACACAATAGAGGAAAGCAGACAGGCAGCACTGAATCAGAAGTTTTGTTTCAGAGTAGATTTGTGTTGCTGCTGCTTTTTTCTTTTCCTTTATGGAGACTGGAGGCAGACTGAGAGTTGCTTGCAGAGTTGCTACTGCTTTTACCTCTCCCTGGGCAGTGTAGGCTGTGGGCACAAGGTGAGCACTGATGGCAGAACAGAGACTGAAGCATATGAGACCGTGCTGTGAAACCTGTCATTAAGCTCAGCAGTGACAGAAAAGTATTGCAAACAGTGTGACACTCAGTGCAGCATTGTCTCTGTATCCCCTGCACACCTACATTAGCATGGCACAATCAGTGGGCAATTTGGTACCACAGAGAAAAATTAAATCATTTTAATATCCACATCCCCAGTGACAGAACCATTCATGTCAGGGATAGGGAAAGGCAGAGCAGGTAAAGGAAATGTTTCCAAAACTGGCCAGGTTGGCAGTGCCCCTGGCATTGTTTCTCAGGGTCCACCCTCTACTTCAGCTCCAGTGCCAGCATCCTCCGCTAAGGATGTAGAGAAAATATCGCAGAAGAAATCCATGATCTGGGAGCACTTCAAAATCAGGGAGGACCCATGCTTTGTGTACTGTAATCACAGTGCAAAGGATGTCAGTTGAGGGAAGCAAATGGAACACTTGACAAACAATGGTATGCATTATCAGCTGCAGAAGCAGCACCCACCAGTGCTGGCATCTGGGGAGCTGGAAATATTAGTAGTAGCCCAGGGACCCCTTCTTCCAGTCAGGGGGAAAGTGGGGAAAAGAGGAAGTGTATTCCCCAAGTTGATCTCATGCCTTCAATCCTTTCTAGCAATCAGGTGGCAGGCCAGCAGCCCTCGGCCAAGCATCAGAAGAAACAACCTACCATGGAGGAAATGGGGTGGTGTTCTTTAGCAATGCCCCAGGGTTGGAGACAGGTAGCAGCAAAAGTTAAAATGAGGAGCATTGCTGAAATGACTGCCCATGATAGCCAGCTCATGCAGCTAGTAGAGAATGAGGACTTTCTGTGTTATATGAAGCTGGCAATCCCACATTACAAAGTCCGCTCCAGGAACACCTTTAATAGGATGGTCATCCACAGCCTGTGCAAGCAGTGCCGTAGTTGCATCCAGGCACTGTTGAATAAGGAGAGGGGAGTAGCGTGCATTTCAACAGTGACATCTGGATCTTAATGAATGCTACACACCCTTATGTCTCCCTGATGGCACACTGGTGGAATCAGGCGGAGGCAGGGGCAGGGATTAAGCTTCAGGGCGCAGGTGGATGAGTCCCATATCTCAGCAAATATTCTATCAGCCATAAGAGAGATGTTGGAGGGCTGGCAGCTAGACAGGAGAGCTAAGAATTCAAATGCAGGTTTCTCTGTCATAGACAATGGAACAAATATTGTTAAGACAATACACAATGAGGGCTTAGAGGGAATCCAATGTTTTGCACACGGTTTGCAACTGGTAGTGAAGGATGCCCTGGAGCTGGGGTCTATGACCTATCATAATGAATACTTGGAAGAGTTTAAGCTTTCACTGTCAGAAGGAAATGTTCCATCTGTTTTAAAACAAGCTGTAATAAAGCCTATTTTGAAATTTAAAACTGAAAAATTGATGATTAGAATAATTATCGTCCCATATCCAACTTGTCCTTTCGCTCCAAAACACTTGAAAAGGTTGCGTTATCTCAACTAATAGATCACCTGGAAGATCGAGATATTCTTTTTGCACATCAATTTGTATTCAGCAAACGCCACTCTACTAAGAATCTTATGCTCTCTTTGATGGATTCTGTCTTACAGGGTTTTGATTCTGGTGAATCTTACTTCCTTGTTCTAATTGATCTAATAGTGGCCTCTGAGACCGTAGATCATACTTTATGTCATCAGCTGATCAATATTGGGATTGATGAAAATGTTCTCAAATGGTTCTCTTCTTTCTTATCTAATAGGTCATTTCAAATTAAATTTGGTAACCATTTATCTAATATCTTTCATATTGATATGGGTGTCCCACAGGGTTCATCCGTTTCGGCTACCTTATTTAACATTTACATACTTCCTTTGTGTAGATTATTGGCGGCAGGGTCAGTTCTATCATGAGGCAGGCCCTGCCTCCAGAGTCAAACATCGGATCAGGCAGGGATGAACCAAACCCCTGCCTGATTCACTCAGTGGCAACACACATCCCTAATCCCATTTGTAAGGCTTTAAAGCCCTGGGGGTGAGGAAACTGCTCTGCTCTCACTGAGCGCAGGAGGCGCTTGGTCTGGATCTGTTTTCAGCCTCGCGCAGGTAAGAGGCGATACGGGCTTGAGAGGTGAGCAGGCAAGGAGCAGGTGCAGGGGCTCCTGCCGCCGCACTTTATAGTAAAGGCATTCATTAAAGTGAGCTGGCAAGCAGCGGCCCTTTCTTTTGCACACGGTTGTGGCCACGTTGACCCTGGCGCGTTTATCTCTAGAGCTCGTCACTTCCTAACATCTTCAGATCGCCCAGTGTGAAAGAGAGAGGGGTGCGAAGCAGAGATTTTGGAGAGGGGAGCTCCACTGGAAGTGGGGAGGCAGGAGATGAAAAGACAGAAAGAGACTGCAGGGTGCCTGGGACTCCTGCTGGCCCAGCCGAGGTGAGGGGGGCAAGATCAGGTGAATATCTCAGTGGAAGGAAGGATGAGACTCCAGATCTGGCTCCAAGGTTAAACCGGGGAGCACCCAGGAATTGCTGAGTAGCTGGATGGAAAGCGATAAAGAGGACAGGGTGGGAAAGTAGCAAGAATCACCTCACAATAGAGTTCAGATGGCCTGCAAAAGAAAAGACTTAGTAGTAACAAGTCTGATCATATTCTTTGGAAGAGGGTCGGATTTAGCCAGGGCAAGGGTATTCATGGGGGGGGGGGGGGGGGGGGGGGGGGTGTGTATGAGGGTGGGTGTGTGTGTATGAAAGGTGATAGGGGTGTGTGTATGAATGTGTATATATGAGAAGGTGGTGGGTATGTGTGTGTGTATGAGAGGGTAGTAGGGGTGTGTGTATGAATGTGTATATATGAGAAGGTGATGTGTGTGTGTGTGTGTGTATGTGTGTGTGTCTATGAGAGGGTGGTAGGGGTGTGTGTATGAATGTGTATATATGAGAAGGTGGTGGGTATGTGTGTGTGTGTGTATATATGTAAGAGGGTGTGTGTGTATGTGTATAGATGAGAGGGTTTTTGTGTGTGTATGTGTCTATGAGAGAGAATGTCTGCGCACATGTGTGTGTGTTTTTGAGAGTATCTGTATATATGTGTGTGAGAGCAGGACTGGAATTCTAAAGTTCTCAGGTATGGAGAGAGGGAGATTTTTTTTTTATTCTTAGTTTTAATTATTGGATGTGATGCATTTGCTGTTTTGAAATATTTTATTAGTGTTTGGTAATATTTTAAACATTTTACATCTGTTTTTAATTGGCTGAATTTATCAGCAGATTTCACATTCTTTTTATTGGTATTTTTAATGTTTTATATTTCTCTTACATATACACCCGATCTCTTACATATACACCCGATCTATACCAAGAGCACTGTACAATTAACCTTCAAAAAAAAAGTTAAAAACTTGGTTTTTCAAACAAGCATTCACCTAATCCTCCCACACTCCTGATCTCATAGCAATTGTAATATAATTATTGTTCCCACCTTCTACTTATTAATCTCTTGTTGCCACCTTCTACATATTATTAATCTCTCTCTAGGTCACCCTGACCACTTTCTCCTCTCCCCCTGTTATATCCCTGTTATATGTAACTTTTATTTTCCATTCTCGCTGTTAATATTATCCCCCCCCCCCCCCAGTTATTTGTAAACTGATTTGAATGTCGGTATATAAAAGTTTTAAATAAATAAATAAATAAATAAATAAATAAATGTGTTGCATTGCTTAAAGAGTTTGACTTCTTTTGATTTCTATTCAGTTTTTATCTGCACGTTTCAATTTATTTTTTATGATCTCTTTATTCTGTATTTGGTGGGAGTCTATCTGTGTTCTATCTGTGCTCTGCTTTTGTGACTGAGGCTTTAGAATGTAGTTTCTGTGTAGGGATTTACAACAACCTGGCTTTAATCTGTTTTCCTAATAGTAGGTGTACTGGTGTTTAGGGCCTGATGTAATATGTGCAGTATGGCTTTTTGATAGGTCGAGTGCTGGCAATTATGATATGGAAGGCTTACTATATTGGAATTGTAGTTCAGTTTATTCCTGGCTTTCTGTGGGCCAAGACAACACCCAGTGCACTTTACCATAAGACTAATACCATATGAGATCCAGTAAACCATCTTGATTACAATGACAAAGGTAGCTTTTGAAGTCTATTAAACTATTATTGAAAGTTGTAAGTGATATTTTTACTTCAGAAGATTGTACTTTGAATTTCTATTTTCTATGTACAATCTGCCTTTTTAGGTTGGGGAAGTTAAAACATTTAAAAATGGAAAAGAATGCATAAGTTTTAATTATGTGGAGAGGGGAGAGAAGGGGGAATGAAAGGTTGTAAGGTTTGTCTAGGGCATCTAATACCCTTGTATCAGCCCTAAGAGAGAGTGTGTCACACACACACAGACTCCCACCATTCACCAACCTCTCACACCCTCAGGGGTCAGATCCTGGAGAAGGGTGGGAGGCAGGCAATAGGGAATGGAGGAGTCCTATTTCTAGACACAGGGGGTGGGGCGACCTTTGTCTGCCCCGCCCCATTAAACATTTCTCCGGCACCCCCTAGTGCAGACGCTGAAGACTGATAACAAAAAATAGGCCCAAAAACTGAGTGGTTAGAGCAGTGAGCTGCAAACAAGGGAAGCCAGGGTTCAAATCCTATTCACATTCCTTATGACCTTGGGCAAGTTATTTCACCCTCCACTGCCTTCCCCCTGCCCTGGCCCTCAGTGATTTCACCTGCACTGGGCCATGGGGGGGGGGGGGGGGGGGCATTTCATCCTTTGCCTCAGGCAGCAGATTGCCTTGAGCTGCCCCTGATTGGCGGGTTTGGGGATTTCCTTTTTTCTTGTATGCTGATGATCTACAGTTTTACATCCCATTCGCTAAATCACTTGAACACACAGTTTTGTTGATAGCAATTTATATGAAGGCTATTCAGCAAGTTGTGTCTCATCTCAAACTTACTTTAAATTCTAATAAGGCTGAAATTATTTGATTAAGGAGAAATCTTTCCATGGTTAAACCATTGGTCCTTGATCTAGGCATGTGTAAAATTATTCCATCAGATCAAGTACTTAATTTGGGTATACAATTAGATGAACATCTCACTATGAAAAAGCATATAGACAAATTAATTAAGATTGGCTATGCCAAATTGTGTATATTACATCGATTGAAACCTCTTTTAAGTTTTGAAGATTTTCATACAGTATTGCAGACTCATTTTCTCCAATTTAGATTTATTTATAAAATGTATTAATTGCTTTCCAATTTTTCAATAAAATTTCCAAAGCGATTTACATGTATAGCAGCAGAATCATACAAAATTATAAAAGAAATCAAAATTTTAAAACAAATAATTAACATATTAATAGCCATCCAGACTGGCAGCCCTAAAAGGTACACACACCTTTCCATTACAGTAATGCTATATTTAAGTTTGTAGATTACTTTAACTCTTTATTACTCGGTCTTCCTGCATGTATGTTAAAACCTTTACAAGTATTACAAAATGCTCAGTGAGATTATTATTAGTATCTAAGAAATTCAATCATATAACAATTTCTTTGATTTCATTACACTGGCTACCAGTGCACTTTAGAATTTATTATAAAGTATTAACTTTAATATTAAAAATTATGCTTTCAAGTGATACTGGTTTGGTTGGTGATGCATTACATCTATATACCCCACAACAAGCATTAAGGTCTCAAAACAAAGGGTTTTTGGTTGCTCCAACAATAAGGAGTGCATGTGTTTTCCATAGCCGGTCCTAAGCACTGGAATTCATTACTCAAGATGTTGCAAATGATAACAGATAGGAAGAGATTTAAATGTGTACTAAAGACATGCTTGTGTAAAAATGTGTGTAATCTTGCTTAAAAGTAAGAGAGTGAGATGTATTGATGAGAGATAATATTTTGGATTGGAAGCTTGAATGATAAAATGAGATGTAATGTGATGATATTTTATTTTGTTTTAGTTTTTGTATTATTTGTTATATATTTTAAATGTAATGTGTATTAGTTCATTTTTATGTAATGTATTTTAATTTTTGATTCAATTTTATGAATATTTATTTTGTAAACCATTGTGATCTTGGTATGGAATAATGGTATATAAAATATTGAAATAAATAAGTGCAGGAAAATTGTGGGGCACTTCCACAGAAGTATAAAGGCAGGACAGCTTCTCCGAGAGAAGCAAGAGGAAATTGGGATGCCTCTTAAGTGTCTCATTTTTGATATTGGCACCCGCTGGAATTCAATGTATCTGATACTCTAGAGGTCACCCATTCATAATCGGTCTCAGGAAACAGGGATAGGAGTGCATTGCCCCCTGGGGTATCATGATTAGGCAGCTGGTTGAAATCCTGAAGCCCTTCAAGAATGCCATGGAGGACATGAGTTCCAGAAGTGACACTTTGGCTGATGTGAACCCAATAGTAAATTATCTGAAGGAATAGTTAGAGGGCTATTAGCAGGACATCAGAATGAAAGCAGAGGTGTTGGAGTTTGTGGACTGCTTGCCTCATCAAGTGCATGAGAGATTTTACGTCTGGCGGAAAACGACATATAGAACCTTGCTACACTGCTTGATCTTCGGGTGTCTCACACAAATGAAGCAGTTTCTGAGATGGTTTGTCTGTCAGGAGGAGTGCCAGAGGCATGGGAAGAGTAGGGGATATCACAAGAGGGAACAGTGGCTATATTAGAGCGTAGTGTAAGCAGGAGCAGCACCCATGCAGCTAGCACTCCCTCCCCCCCCCCCACCACAATATGCCATAACCACATTGCCTGAAAATAAATATCTTTCCTGGCACTGGCCAGAACAAAAGCATCTGGCTAAAAGAAAGGATCTCGGTCCACCCAAGCAAAGAAGAGCTCAGCACAAAGGTCTGTGACACGCTATCTTCATCAATCTGGCCAGACCTTGCCAAAGTGGTGCAGTAGTAACTATCTTGCCCACCCATCAGAGTTCCCAGTTAAAGAGTCATTTTAGTTACAGGAGATATTGGGAGCCATTATTGCTCAAGGTTGATGCCATAGTTAATGGAAATGCTGATATTTCTAAAATGCAATCTCCCTTTGCTTGGGTTTCTAGATTTTTCATGTGAGTGGCAAGATGATTAAGAACATCTTGAAGGCTTTTCTAGCACTCTGCCTACCAGCACTTGCCCTGACCCACATTTACTACCCCGATGTTATGCTATTGCCTCTCTTATTGACTGTCATATCCTTAGTACTGCTTCATCTCTAGCTGCCATATCCTTAGTACCAGTATAAGGGATCTTGCTGACACAGTCTACCTGCCATGCCCCTTATACCACCATGGAGATCTTGCTGACTCGTGCCTACTTGCCATGACCCTAATACTACCATGGGGATTTTGGTATTACTATTCTGCCACTCTGCTATGCCTGCCTATTAATATGTATGAGCGTGGGTATTTTGGTACCTCCATATTGTTTGCTTTTGTTTGTTTCTGTGTTGTATTATAGTGTGTACTGTTCCCCAGAAGAAGAAGTGAAAAATTTTGAAAATTATTTCTCCTCCCCTCCACAAATGTTATAGTTGTTTATTTTATTCTAACTGCTCAGCAGTGATCCCAGCCTGGTTGCCACAAACTATTTAGTTATTTCCACTGGGGTGTTTTGTTTACCAAATAAGAGAAAAGAAATGCATGTCTCCTTCTATGGACTTACTGTCTAATACCTACCTTCCTACCCCAGCAGCTGCCAAACCACCATAGAAAACTTGCTGCCACATGCCAACCTAACCTCCAGCTGCCATACAACCATACAAAACTTGCTGCCTCAATCCCATCTACCTGCTTGCTACCTCACCATCATATAAAACTTGCTCCCACATATCTACTTATCCCCCAGCTACCATAGCACCACAAAGAATTTACAGCCTCATACCTATCAACCAATAGTTGCCATTCCATCACAAAGAACATGCGGCCACATACCTCCCTATCCCCTCAGCTTGCAAACCTCCATAGAGAAGTTACTGCCTCATACATACATACTTTTCCCAGCTGCGATACCACCATGGAGATCTTGCTGCCTCATATCTACTTATCCTCCAGCTGCCATGCCACTATAGACAACTTGCTGCCACATGCCTACCTACCTATCTATCCAGGTGCCATACCACCATAGAGAATGTTCTGCCTCATATCTACCTACTCCACAGCTGCCATATCACCAGAGATAACTTGCTGCCACATGCCAACTTGCCATAATATTGCTGGTGACCTCTTGTGGACCCTTGGAGTGTCCATCCTACCCACACTTGCTTTCTTCTTGGTTTTCGATACTAGGATATTTTTTTCCCGAAATAAAAAAATCATGACTGCAGCCTCTTTTTTCAGTTCTTTTTTGCCCCCATTTTAGCTCTTTAATCAATCCCACCTCAGACAGCATGCTGAAATGACTCATGAATCCTTGTTGGCCCAGACAGCAGGAGGAGGTCTCTTTCAAGACTATCTAGACAATCCCTCTGAGATAGACTGTTTCCCAGCCCTCCCAGGCTTGAATGCATCCTGAAACTCAAACCCCATCCACCTCTGGTTCCCGCTAATGCCTTAGAGGCAACCTTGATTTTATTTTATTTTCCATTTTAACTCTTATCCCTCAAAGCTTCTCTTGCTTCGTTATATGTTGCCACGTCAATGGCAGCCACCTTCTCTCTCTTCCTGGAGCCTAAGTATTTTAGCAATAGAAGTCATATATCAATCTTTACTTCTTACACTATGTCTACATTACTGGCAGAAAGGGTAATTTTGGCTAACATTGCAAGAGATGAAAGACGACAACATTGCATAGTTACAGTTTTGACTACAGTTTATGGAAAGAATAGTTATTTAAAACATTGTTTTCTGTACAGAGCTGTGACCATCCAGTTTAGGCAGTGGAGAAGAAAATGCTGACAGTATTTTTTATGAAGCGAATAAGGAAAGAGTGCCACGA
Source organism: Rhinatrema bivittatum (assembly GCF_901001135.1). NCBI lineage: Eukaryota > Metazoa > Chordata > Amphibia > Gymnophiona > Rhinatrematidae > Rhinatrema > Rhinatrema bivittatum. Next base: position 200,893,164 of record NC_042619.1, read on the forward strand.
GAAAATAAGGTAGCTGCCTTTATTACAAGTGCAAACTGATAAGTTGGAATACCAAAGCTACAAAAACAAAAGCAGGAGCAAAATGTGTGTGTGTTGGCTAAAGCTCAGCACCTGGAAGGAAACAACATAAAAAGAAATATTCTGTAGTGATCTGAGTAATAATAACCAAGGAATAGCAGCAATTAATTCTCTAGCTAGATGCAGCTTAGAGGTGATGAACCCAACAGAGATTTCCTGTACTACAATTTGAACCCTGGAGGTGGAGGGAGATTTCACATTTGTTTCAAGATGTGAAAGTGCTGAATTCACATTGCAGTATCGGAGCACTGCTGTTTTAAGACCTATGACAGCATCGATAAGGAAACAGCATTAGTGCTGACTCGTCCTTCAAGCCGTGCACAACCTGCTCTCTATGTAACAAACATTGGTTGTAACCAAGTGAAGCTTTGTCCCCCAAGTAATTTTTGTGCCTTAATAAACCGCCTTTATAAGCAGCCACTCTGCTCTCACAGCTGACGCTCTATAATGAGGGGCTGCAGCACTAGATTGTACAGGGCTGACTAGTTTTCATCTTGGCAATAACACTTTAACTCTGTAAGACACTGCATTTTCCTACAAGGTCGCCAATGAACTTTATATTATAAAGAATCTATAGCTTTGGCCCTGATTACTAAACACGTTTACTGTGGCTTTCCTGCAGCTGGATGGATATCAAACTTATTCCCATACTGCCCGAGACCAGGCATTACAATGCTTGGCAGAACCAGGAGTACAACCTTCATTTTACTTTTCTGCAAATGAATTTCTTTCACACACTGCAAAGTAAATGTGCGGAACCCACATAAAAAGCATTTTCAATCTTGTTTGAGGCATAGCTAAATGAGAAATATTCAGAAAGATAGATATTTAATTCTCATTTAGCTGTCCCTCAAGATTGAAAATATATCTTTCACTCTCTCTCTTTCAGAGCTGTATAGATGTAGTAGACCAATCAGTATACAAAATACTGTTCAAGGTATAAAACATAAGAACATGAGAAATTGCCATGCTGGGTCAGACCAAGGGTCCATCAGCCCAACATTCTGTTTCCAACAGAGGCCAAACCAGGCCACAAGAACCTGGCAATTACCCAAACACTAAGAAGATCCCATGCTGCTGATGCAATTAATAGCAGTGGCTATTCCCTAAGTAAACTTGATTAATAGCTGTTAATGGACTTCTCCTCCAAGAACGTATCCAAATCCTTTTTGAACCCAACTACACTAACTGCACTAACCACATCCTCTGGCAACAAATTTATTGTGCGTTGAGTGAAAAAGAATTTTCTCCAATTAGTCTTAAATGTGCTACTTGCTAGCTTCATGGAATGCCCCCTACTCCTTCTATTATTCAAAAGTGTAAATAACTGAGTCACATCTACTCGTTCAAGACTTCTCATAATCTTAAAGACTTCTATCATATCCCCCCTCAGCCGTCTCTTCTCCAAGCTGAACAGCCCTAACCTCTAGTCTTCAGCCTTTCCTCATAGGGGAGCTGTTCCATCCCCTTTATAATTTTGGTTGCCCTTCTCTGTACCTTTTCCATCGCAACTATATCTTTTTTGAGATGCAGTGACCAGAGATGCAGGAGGAGCATCATTGGAACATCTGCATACCTGGAAACTTTTGATTTTCCAGTCACCCTGAGATTACCGTGAATGTGAGTGTGTGTATGGGGGGGGGGGGGACGGAGAGGGGGCGAGGGACCAGATGTGCACAAAATTACTGTCATATATACACACACACACACACTCTAACACACTCACATGTTCACGATCACTTTCACTAACACACTCACACACACTATTTTTACATGCTAACTCTCATTCTTTGACACATTTTCACATGCTCACTTACACCTTTACTCCCCTCATTCTTCCACATACACACACGATCATATATATGCTTACTCACTCACTTCTATCCCTCTTCCACATGCACACATGCCCACTCACACTCACACCCATGCTCATTCACACTTTCACTTCTCCAATTGCTACGTAAACATTCTCACAGACATGCTCTTTCCCCTCCCCCTGATATACTCCCTCCCCCTTGCACACACCCATTCACAATTATACACAGACACACACATGCCCCCTTACATATATATACACAGACTCATGCCCTCCCTCACATACATACATAAATGACCCTTCATATATACACACACATGCATACATACCCCCCTCACTCACTACATATCCCCACCCCAAACTCACCAATAGCAGCAACCTCCTCCTGCTTCTGCCATCAGCTTCTTCCTTTCTTCCTATCCCCACAGGCCAATCAGAGGCCTCCTCCCTTCTTCCTGCCAGCACAGTCAGGAAAAAGGGAAGAGTTATACCATTGGACAAAAACAGGACTGAGGCCTCCGATGAGTCACAGGGCAGGGAAAAGGAAGGAAGCATACAATTGGCCCATGCAGGCTAATTAGACAACTTCTAGTGTGGTTGCTTCACTAGAGCAACAGTTAGAGATTATGTGTTGGCCCGGAGACCTGACAATTCCATTAGAATGACGGACTCTCAGGGTCATATCCAGAGAGTTCCCAGGTCTGAATAACTACCAGGAAGAAATCACGATTTTGGGATTGGAAAGAATTTGCTCAGGGTGTCACTGAATAATGGACAGAGGCTAAGATTCACAGAAAATGTAGAATCTGATGACAGATCAGGAATTCAAAGTCCCGCATGAGAGCTACTCAGAAAACTAAAAAGTCATGGGATAGGAGGCGATGTGTTTTTGGCGATTGCAAGCTGGTTAAAAGACAGGAAACAGAGAGTAGGATTAAATGGTCAGTTTTCACAGTGGAAAAAGGTAAACAGTGGAGTGCCTCAGGGATCTGTACTTTGACTGGTGCTTTTTAATATATTTATAAATGATCTGGAAAGGGTTATGATGAGTGAGGTGATCAAATTTGCAATGACATGAAATTATGCAGAGTAGTTAAATCTCAAGCAGATTGTGATGAATTGCAAGAGGACCTTGCAAGACTGGAAGATTGAGCTTCCAAATGGCAGATGAAATTTAACATGGACAAGTGCAAAGTGAAGCATATAGAGAAAAATAACCCTTGCTGTAATTACACAATGTTATGTTCTATCTTAGGAGAAAGAAATCTAGGTGTCATAGTGGATAGTACATTGCAATCGACGACCCAGTGTGCTGGGGCAATCAATAAAGCAAACAGAATGTTAGGAATTATTAGGAAGGGAATGGCAAATAAAATAGGGGAGGTCATAATGCCCCTGTATTGCTCCATGGTGAGACTGCACCTTGAACACTGTGTGCAATTCTGGTCACCACATCTCAAAAAGGATATAGCTGCACTGAAGAAAGTGCAGAGAAGAGCAACCAAAATGATATGGGGCATGGAACAGCTCCCCTATGAGGAAAGGCTAAAGAATTTAGCGCTGTTCAGTTTGGAGAAGAAACGACTTAGGGGGGATATGATAGAAGTCTACAAAATCATGAAAGACTTGAAAAAGTTAATGTAGATCAGTTATTTACTCTGTCAGATAATAGAAAGACCAGGAGGCACTCCATGAAGTTTGCAATTAGCTCATTTAAATCAAATCAAAGAAAATTATTTTTCACTCAGCACATAGTTAAGCTCTGGAATTCATTGCAGAGGATGTGGTTACAGCAGTTAGTGTAACTGGGTTTAAAAAAGGTTTGGATAAGTTCCTAGAGGAAAAATCCATAAACTGCTATTATGGTAATTAATAAGCAATAGTAGCTTGTGATCTATTTAAAGTTTGGGTACTTGCCAGGTGCTTGTGACTTGGATTGGCCACTGTTGGAAACAGGATGCTGGGCGTGATGGACCCTTGGTCTGACTCAGTATGGCATGTTCTTATGTTCTTATATTCTGTTACACATATTCAGCACCAGATATTTTAGTACATTCATTTCTATGCATAAAACTGGGTTACAGGCGTTCTTTTACACCCACTGAGCCATGGATGTTTTGGTCCAAGCATTTGCATGCATAAAACCAGGATAACATGCGTACTCTTACACATTCAGCCCCGGATGTTATAGAACAGTCCTTTATGACCATAAAACCAGGTCACATGTATACTTTTACACACACTCTTCCCCAGATCTCTTAGTCTAGGCATTTGCATGCATAAAACGGGGTTACAGGTGTACATTTACACACACTCAGCTTGGGATGTTTTAGGACAGTCATTTAGGTGCATAGAAGCGGTTTACATGTGTACTTTTACACACATTCAGCCCTGGATGTTTTAATACAGGCATTTGCATGCATAAAAGCAAGTAACAGGCATAGTTTTACACACACTCAGCCGTGGATGTTTTAATTCAGGCATTTAAGTGCATAAAACTGGGTTGAGTGCTTACTTTTACACACACTCAGCCCCGTCTGTTTTAGTACAGTCATTCATGCACATAAAACCAGGTTACTTGTGTACTTTTACACACACTCAGCCCCGTCTGTTTTAGTACAGTCATTCATGTACATAAAACCAGGTTACTTGTGTACTTTTGCACACACTCAGCTCCGGATGTTTTAGTACAGTCATTTGCATGCACAAGTGTGTAAATGGCTTAGAAATGGACTCTCTTTAAGTCCAGATTTACAGTACGTGGGGCACTTTGGAGCCTTCCTGCTGTCTTCAACTCCCTGCAGTGCTTCCCTTGGACAATTCAGACCCATGGGAGAAACAGCATGCAGAAGTACTCGTGACAGTAGGTGAAATCCATGTGCTGCGGACTCTTAGCAAGGAAGTATATAAAAAAAAAAAAAGGTTTGGAAGTCACTCTTCCCAAGACCTCATGAGGGGATCATGCATGGTATGGCAAACACTCAAGAACCATTTCTAGTGATTCTGAAAAATGATTTGCACAAATGCCATTGTAAAGGCAGACTGGTTCTTCCCTACTGCCAAGGCCAATTATCAGCTTTTCCTCCTTCCTTGGATGACTGACTGTGGGCACAAGGTAGTAATCCCTAGAGCAGATGATGCAGTCTCCTTCCTCATATAGAACCAATGAACAATCCCCCTTAGAATTTCTTCCTTTTCTTTTTATCTCTATAAACTCAAGAGAATCTCCGAGACGGTGAATGCACTGTCTGAATGATGATTTCTGCTCACTAATCATTCTTCCATGAAAACTATCTTTTCTCATATAGTACTGGACTACGCCAACTTAACTGTAATCTCTGTGCACAATAAACTAAGAAGAGACCTCAGTCAGTCATCCAAACCAGCAATAGCTTTTACTGAGCCCAGCTGGAAACGACATTCTCTGGCTGACTGCTTTATTATAATAGAAACAGTAGCAAGTCAAAACAAAGCTTCACTTAAGTGGAGGTATGTGGAGAACTACCAGCAGCTGGAAAATTCATTGCAAGTGGGCTTAGCCAGAAGCCTTGTACAAAAAGAAAGAAAATTTTGTTATAGCAGATCTCGCTTACAATATCACCTGTCTTATAAGAACATCTTTAAAAGGATCCACCTTGTTTTACCTGCAGTATTGTAGACTAATTCCTTGGAGCTTGGAGCAGGCATTAATTTTGGAAAATAAAAATGTGCGCGTCAGGCGCAATTTTTATTTATTTATTTATTTTTGCATGGGGGAATAGAGAAATAGCCTCATCAACATGCATCTGCATGCGATGAGAGCTATTACCTATGTGCATGATTGGACACATGTTTTGAATGTGCTAACCCCTGTTTTGCATTGGGGGTTATGGACGTGTGTTCAAAACGTGCATCCAATCATGGGTTCAGCCATGTGCTGAAGCCAGCCCACAGTATTGCATCGCCCTGTCTATGTGCTCTGAATGCAGGTCCTTCATTGTGGGGAAGGATAAACCTTAAGACTTTGAGCATTAACATAAGAACATCAGAACATAAGAAATTGCTATGCTGGGTCAGACCAAGGGTCAATCAAGCCCAGCATCCTGTTTCCAACAGAGTTCAAACCAGGCCACAAGAACTTGGCAAGTACCCAAACACCAAGAAGATCCCATGCTACTGATGCCAGTAATAGCAGAGGCCATTCCCTAAGTCAACTTGATTAATAGCAGTTAATGGACTTCTCCTCCAAGAACTTATCCAATCCTTTTTTGAACCCAGCTACACTAACTGCACTAACCACATCCTCTGGCAACAAATTCCAGAGCTTAATTGTGCGTTGAGTGAAAAAGAATTTTCTCCAATTAGTCTTAAATGTGCTACTTGCTAATTTCATGGAATGTCCCCTAGTCCTTCTATTATTCGAAAGTGTAAATAACCAATTCACATCTACTCATTCAAGACCTCTCATGATCTTAAAGACCTCTATCATATCCCCCCTCAGCCGTCTCTTCTCCAAGCTGAACAGTCCTAACCTCTTCAGTCTTTCCTCATAGGGGAGCTGTTCCATCCCCTTTAACATTTTGGTTGCCCTTCTCTGTACCTTCTAGGGATGTGCATTTGTTTTTCACAAATTAGACAATGTCAACGATATTGTCTAATTCATCAAGGTTCGGTACCACCGATATACGAAGTGATTTTTGCTGAAATTTCGGCAAAATTCGTATTTCAAGTTACTGCACACTGCATATCTCTTAGTGCGCAGTAATATCAATTAGCGTGCACTGTTTTTCTAGCTAATGAACTCCTCTGAATTGATACTTTTTAATTTTTAAGTTGCATTTTGTTAGTGCACACTAACATTAGTTACAGTGCACTACTACATACTTAGTGCGCACCAACGGGCCTTAATGCGCATTAACATCTAGCTAGTGCGCACTACCTCGTTCGGTGTACTGTGCACTAATGCTGAGATAGTGCACACTAACTGGTTGCTAGTGCGCAGTAAGGCCTATTGGTGCGTACTAACGCACCGTCAAAAATTGCCGAATTTAAGAAAAATGAACCGTGGGAAAACAAAATTTTTCACGGAGCGCCCGATCCAAAGCCTGAACCAATATCTTTAAATGAATTACATCTCTAATACCTTCTTCATCGCAACTATATCTTTTTTGAGATAAGGCAACCAGAATTGTACACAGTATTCAAGGGGTGGTCTCACCATGGAGTGATACAGAGGCATTATGACATTTTCCATTTTATTAACCATTCCCTTCCTAATAATTACTGGCTCTGTTACCATTAAGGCCTGGTTGAACCCTTAGTTTAGCTAATGAAGATCAGATCAGTTAATGGGGGAGTTACCATTCAAATGCAACCCCTCTCTTTGAGGGTTCTTGATTGGCCAGCCCATTTGAGAGGTTTTTTAAAGCAGGCTCTGGAGGCAGTGCCTTATGGTTTCCTCAGAGTTAGAAGTAGAAAGGAGATTTTCCTGTGTTGATTTTTCAGGCCCAGTCAGAGGAGCTAGGCAAACCTTGCCTGTGGAGACTGACCATGGTCGGGAGGGTTTTCCTTATTCAATCCTCTCCCTAGCTAGTTAGAATCGTCCCTCTGGGTATATTTTTGGATTTTTGCATTTTAAGTGCTAGGAGCCTTGCGAGAGCCAGTGCACCACCTGGGATCAGGGCATGGGAAACTCTTTTTTGGGGCTGTTCAGGTTAGGGAAAACCTGCCCTTCCAAACCCTCAACGAGGTCAGAGGAGGTGATGACTCACTGCAAGGAAGAAATCTGGTGTTAACGTCCTTTGAAGGGGAACAGAATTTAATTTTTTAGATCCAGGAGGATGGTTTTGGCTGCCCCTTCCAACCTGCTGGAGCAGGGAGAGCTGCCTGCTTCTAGAGGATTCCTCCCACCGGAGATCTGAAAGAGACTGAGAACTTAGACTGTGAGAAAATCTAAGAAAGTTAGAAGATCTGCTAAATGTGACAAACCTATTTGAGACCACTGAGAACACCCACCCAGCATCTTCACACCTGGGGAGTGAGAGAGCATTGCCTCTCTGTGCCAAGGACAATTTTAACAATTTTGCCAGTACTGGAGGAGTTTCCTGCCTACCTAAGGATCCCCCTGTCCAGGGCCAGATTGCAGGAAAATATTGGCCTGGAGGATTTTTTCAAAACTGGCCTTTGGGGTATCAAACCTTCATGCATTTTCCCTGCAGCACGTGTATCAACAGCTCCCCAGAGCACACTAAGTCAACCCTGGAACCCAGCAAATATCTCCAAAATAAACTTAAACTTTCCTAAATAACTAAGAAGTTGAACACATTCTAGAGACCATGGGAGAGCAGAGTTGCAGCTCCCATTCCATCCATGCAAATTGGTTGGGCCCCCTACACATCTGCTTATATCTCTTACAGAGATATATCCTGGATTCCTGGTCTGGCTCTTGAACCAGTTGCAAGAAATGACACTGCCAGCCAGTGTCAGACACACATGCTCAGTCACAAACATTTTTTAGATTGAAGAAACTTTATTGGCACATACACACTAACAACCACAAAGACCATACTCTTTCTCAGACATACCCACACACTGAGAGTATGTGTGTGTCTTAGATATGTGTGTGTCTGTGTCAGAGACAAAGCTACCCACACGCATACTTTCGCTCACAGACAAAGTGTGTATGTCTCTCTCACGCTCTCTGACACACACAGACATTCTCTCTAACATGCTACTGTTATGCTGCTGCTTATATGCTCACACACTGAGAGCCCCCCGCAGTCTAGCACTGTCGCATCATGGTGTAAAGTACTTGCTTGCTGCCAGCCCTTCTCAGTTCTGCAGCAGCTCCTTCCCTTTCCCAATCTCATTCTTTAGGAGACTCGCTGGTTCTACAGCCAACTGATTCTCTCAGAGCTCAATATAGTCACCTCAGACAGAAGCCTCCCCAACATTGCATAGGCACTTTCTCTTGGCCTACTCCCTTCCTTCCTGTGCCTGTAGCTTCCCCCCACTTATCTGCAACCCTCCCACCAATCTAGAACATTCCCAATGACTGCAGGCTACACCGTCTGCTGCTTTTAAGGTTCCCCAGGCTCTGTTCTGCATACCAACTCCAGGGGAGACGGGACAAGAAGTGACCCCTACTGTTCCCTGGGCTTATAAAAACAGAAAATTAAGCCCTGGCCAAGATTGGGGAGATAAAAATGTATCAATGCCACATACACAGTGTTAAATAATCCAAAAAAATCAAAAAGGAACTAAAAAGGTTCACTCACTGTGAAAAACGTTTATGGGTGTACTATTACTGAGCTTTTGTTATTTTTAATTATTATTTTTTTAAAATTTTACACACCTACACAAACTGTGGAATTCTCTTTATGAATTGTAACCAGAAAAAAAAAATTTTTGTAGAGGGGTTGGAAGGGTCTCATATAATCGTGTAGGCAACCCTGCCTCATTTGGCATGTTATAATCATAGAACCGCCAACCTCCTCCGCTTTTTGTGCCCTTCTATGCAAATATTATGTTTCAAAACTTCAATAATTTCTACTATGTTTAGAATGACATCCAGTACAAAATGACTCAACTAGATGCAGGTTGTTCTTTGTTGTTTTCAAATACCACGGCACCACCATTGATATTCAATCAACTATGATCTCTGATCCTTCTCTTATTGAGAACTAACTATTCTTATTGCTGTATATCAGATCTCACAAGTTATCAATATCCCAACATGTACATGTTTCGGATGCGAATGCGTCCTTCCTCAGGGGATGTTCCGGTGAGTGATGTTTAAACCCGCTTCTTAACGCGGTGCCCCACTCCAATTTCCTGGTATGTCTACTCCATTGGTTGGGAGACTTTGCTGATAGCAGTCCTTACTGATGGCAGTCCGGATGTCAACTCGCCAACCCCTCTACAAAATTTTTTTTTCTGGTTACAATTCATAAAGAGAATTCCACAGTTCGTGTAGGTGTAAAACATTTTTTAAAAATAATTAAAAATACAAAAGCTCAGTAATAGTACACCCATAAACGTTTTTCATAGTGAGTGAACCTTTTTGGTTCCTTTTTGATTTTCAAGATTGGGGAGAGCCAAGAACCCAAAGTAGTACAGCTCCAGATGGAATTCTGCTTTTTCTTTGGAACCAGTGCAGCCAGAGCTGGTGCGAGGGTCTTACGTATCATAGGAGAACCTTACAGTCTTGCACACGGTCCTGGTCCCACCCTTCCCTCAAATAATTGAAAACATGTGTATTTACAGTAACAGATTTTACATGAAAAAGAATATTCAGTGTTCTAAGGTATAAATATCACTTAAAACATGTATATTATTTAAATGCCCTAGTGTACTACGAACCAGAAAATGACACATGCAGTCATATGGTGTTGGGACTATCGTAAAGAAAGCTTTACATAAATGTAATTATAATACAGTAAATCTCCCATACAAAAACAGCACTAACTATCAGCATTCAAACAGTAACAACCCTATCTATGAAAAGGCAACACTTCAAATATTACACCAGGCCCTAAAACACCAATACACCTGATATTAGGAAAACAGAACAAGCCAAGCTGAAACTACAGGCTAGCAAAATACCTCACCTAAGTCACCACATGCAGAACACAGACAAACCTTCACCAATTACAGAATAAAGAGACAAATCATAACTAGAAACATGCAGACAAAAACTGAATAGGAAACCGTAACAAGACAGACTCTGTATGCTGTGCAACAACGTAAAAATAGAAACATCACTATTCTTCATTACACTTCAAACAATAAAATCAAGATATATAAAACATCAATCATAATAGTAAAAACATCATAAAAGGAATAAATATTCAAAATAGCTGATGAAAAGAATGCCCAATAATTATTTTTTTCATTATTCATAAAAAAACATTAAATGCAGAATATAAATCAAATAAATAAAATATTTAAACACAGAAGAAATCAAATAACACCCAGTTATTAAAACTAATAAGGATTAAAAAAATCCCCTGCTCTACATACCTGGGAACATTTGATTTCAAGTCACCCTGAGATTGTCATGGATTAGTTCGGGGAGGGAGTGGTACAACTTTCTCCTCTTTCTCTCATATATATAGTAAATGACAGCAGATAAAGATCAAAGGTCCATGCTGTCTGCCCAGCAAGTAGCTTTTAATAGTAAATGCCACTGTGCACGTTTCCCCATGCCTTCTGTTAAGAGTAGTAACTGCCGCTCCATGCAAGTTACCCCATCCCTTCTGTTAAGGGTAGTACTACTTCTCCATGCAGGTTACCCCATCCCTTCTGTTAAGGGTAGTAACTGCCATGCTATGTAGGTTACCCCCATGCCTTCTGTTAAGGATAATAACTGCTGCTCTGTGCAGACTACTCCCATGCCTTCTGGTTATTTATTTATTTATTTATTTATCTATCTATTTTTTGTTTTTTATATACCGATCTTCTTACATTGGATGCAAAACAAACCAGTTTACAGTGAAACATTAGAACTTGCCTAAGAGCATTACATAGAACGAAGAACATAGAACATAAAGCAACAAAATGCTTGAAAGCAATACATAGAACAAGGAATATATAAAAAACATTTTGTAACATGGTGTTAAAATAAACTTTTATACAAGGTTGATGCAAAAACCCGATGACTTTAAATGAAAGCAGTCGGAGAATTGCCTCAATTGAGATAGGGTGTGGGGAGGGGAGAAGGGGATAAGGGGGTAGATAAGATAAGATAAGATAAGAGGTAGAGTGTAGGGGAGGGTTTAAGTGTGGATTGATAACAAAGAGCAAAAAACATGGTTGAAGAGGGGAGTGACTGTAAGCCCTCAAGGAAACGCTAGGTTAAATAGCCATGTTAAGGGTAGTAACTGCCGCTTCCTTGCAGGTTACCCCTAAGCCTTATGTTAAGGTAGTAACTGCTGCTCCATGCAGGTTACCCCCATGCCTTCAGTTAAGGGTAGTACTAACTACCACCCCATGCAGGTCACTGCCATGCAGAGATGTTACACCTAAAGTTAACATATGTTACCCCATTTTTTTCATTTCCATCCTCTAGCCTGTAAGGATCTGCAGTGCTTATCCCATGCCCTTTTGAATTCCATCACACTTACGTGTCTTATATTCTTCTACATGTCAATAAAGAAGCTGAATGCTGTGATGGTGTTCCAGTGTGAACTTTACTGAAGAAAATTTTCCAGATGAATACAAATTTTTAGATAACCTCCATAAATTTAACTTAAAAGGTGCAAAGCTGTAATTCTGTTCCTCAGGGTCCTTCTCTCTCCTTGGATGGTATATGATGGTACCCTCCAGTCCCTGAAGGATGTCCTGAAATACAGTACCTATGACCTACTGCTTGCCCTTGCACTCTCAAATGTACTCATTTCCTTCTTTTGTGTAACTCATCTTTTTTAATGTTTGATGTTAGTAAGCACCATGTTCTGGCTTAGTTCCTCCTCTCGTCTCCCAGGTATGGTACCACTAACTATGCAATCCTTCCTCTAATTGCTCGGGCCTGAGGGATGTGTGGATGACATAAAATATCAAAGCTTCACTCCTCTCTCATGCACATTACACAATGAGTAAACTATTTAAAAAGAGAGAAAAATAATCACCCATGAGTTGAAATTAATCTTTTTATTAAAAATCCTCAGCCAAGCCTTTGAGTATATACTATAGCACTTTAAGGAACTGAATGGAACAGCTCCTAGTCTCTCATCTCCAAACTTGGGAGATGAGAGTGGTGCCACAAGACTGGAGAAGGTTGGTCATGGTTCAACTTCACAAAAATGGTAGCAGAGAGGAGGCCGGAAACTACAGGCCAGTTAGCCTCACCTTAGTGGTGGGAAAATTAATGGACAGACTGCTTAAGGAAAGGATAGTGAACTATCTGAAATCCAATGGGTTACAGGATGCAAGATAAGACAAATTTTACTTTCTAATCCCTTGGCAATATTGTTCACAAAGATACTGAACAGAATTGGTCCCAGAATTGATCCCTGAGGAATTCCACTTATCACTCACTGATGTCTGCCAGTCAGTCAGCTGAGTTGTAATCCATTCCACCACTTTGGTGCCCATTCTCAGGCTTCTCATTTTATTTACAATCCTCCTAAACAGGACCATATCAAAAGCTTTGCTGAAATCTAAGTAAGCCACATTGGGTGCTCTTCCTTTATCCAATTGCCAAGTAATCCAATCAAAAAAATCAATGATTCATTTGACAGGATTTCCTCTGGTAAAATCATATATTTGCAGATGACTCTAAGATCTGCAACAGAGTAGACATGCATGAAGAAGCAGAAAGAATGGAAAGTGACCTTAGAAAGCTCTAGGTGTACTTGAAAATTTGGTAGTTGGGATTCAATGTCAAGAAATACAGTCATGTACTTGGGCTATTATAATCCAAAGGAGTTGTATGTTTAAGAGGTGAGAGACTGATGTGCATGAACTAAGAGAAAGACTTGGGGTGATTGTGTCTGATGATCTGAAGGTTGCGAAGCAATGTGACGAGGTGGTAGCTAAGACCAGAGGGATGCTGGTCTCTATCGAAAAAGGCATAACCACCAGCAGGAAAAAGGAGATGGTAATGCCACTGTACAGATCCTTGGTGAAGTCTCACCTAGAACACTGTGTTTAGTTCTGCAGACTTCATCTCAAAATGATGAGTCTAGAGAAAAGTGAACAGAATGGTGTGGGGTACGTATGGATAGCCATATGAGATGAGACTGAATAACCTTAATATCTATACCCTGTATGAGAGAACAGACAGGGGAGATGTGATATAAACTTTTAACTACCTTAAAGGAATTAATGATGAACAAAAATCAAATCTTTTCTGGTGGAAATGAAGCTGTAAAATTAGGGGTCACAATATGAAACTCCAAGGGACAATGCCAGGAAATATTTCTTTATGGAAAGGGAGGTGGAATCATGGAACACCCTCCCGGAAGAGGTGGTGAAGATGAGAACGGTAATGGAATTCAAAAGGGCATGGGTGTTGTGATTCTGGGAGGTGGACCCCTTGCCCGTGGTGGAGTTGGCTCCACCTATGGGGGAAAACCCCAGAGGTCCCCACCGTCGTTAGGTGAGGCAGGGATGGAGCAGAGACCCTGCTGGAGCTTCACCACCAGCCTGCGTTCCCCCAGGTTGAGTCCTTGGGTACCAGGGCCGGCTGGACTTATGTGGAGTCTCTCTGGCAGAAGAAGAGATGGTGCTGGATGGAGACTGGGACCGGGTCCGGAAGCTGGCATGAAGACTCGAGAGCAGAGTAGTAGGTGAGGGTCAGGGCAGGCAGCAGTTCTCGTAATCATGGTTCCAGGCGAGAGTCAGGGCAAATGGCAGTTCTCGTAGTTGTAGTTCCAGGTGACAGTCAGTGCAGGTAGCAGTTCTCGTAGTCATGGTTCCAGGCATGGGTCGAATTCCAGATGAAGGTCAACTAGATCAGGAACGCAGGAGAGATCCTCCGGGGAGGACCAGGATACAGGACCTAGAAAGCAAGAAGCCAAGGCAAGGTCTGCAAGTCAGACCTTGCCTTAAATAGGAAAAGGAAGGGTGTGGCAGAAAGATGGTGCCGTGGTAATTTCCTGCCACGGTCCCTTTAAACTTAGAGCAGAGATGTGCGTGCGAGCCTAGAGAGGCCCTGAGGTTGAGGGGCCCATGCTGAGGATGGCCACTCATCAGAGAAGGCCTGTCAGAGAGGCCTACTGGCACGCCGGGGGAGAGGCCTGCTGGGGAGCGCCCCCGGGAGCGGCGCATACCAGGCCCCAAAGGTGCCACGCCAGAGAGGTAGGTGGAGGAGGCCGGTCACGGGGAGTCACGACCGGCAGACATAACAATGGGACAAACACAGAGGATCCCTGCTGACTAGGGACTGGAAATGAAGAGAAATGGTGGAACTTTTCTATTACACCTAAAGTTTAAAATGCTGATTAGGGGGTTCCTGCACAGAGTGGCAGCTACTACTACCCTAATAAAATTAAATACATAAATAAATAAATACATCCATGCATAAAAAAGCTTGCTGGGTAGACTGGATGGAGCTTTTTGGTGTTTAGCTGCTGCCATTCACTAGATAACTATCTTAAATTCAAACATCCACACAGACCATGGGGTCATTTGCTTATATTCAAGCAGGAAAAAAACCATTACAGCAACTTCTAGAGATGGTCCATGCCTTTTACTCTACACTGCATGAGCACGCTATGAGGCCACAATCCTTAGTAATTTGTCTATTATTTATTGTATTTATTCCACACATTCCACATGATCGGGGGGGGGGGGGGGGATAAACCTTTCAAATAAGCTTTGCTAATTAATTCCACCCTATGAGCAACTCTTTGGTGAGAATCCTGGCAACTATATTGTCACCTTTAAACCTTCTCAGGCTTGTGGCTTGCTATCTTGTACTGAGAAAAACAGCCTAATAAAATGTCGCTGATATCCTCAAGTTAGTTCAAAACTCTGTTATACAGCTCCGTACTTAAGACAAATCCATGCTAAGTACAGCAAGTCACGCAAAGCAGTCTTCTCTCTGTGTACCTAGTCATGAGGTGGAGGGGGCTCTCGAGAGCTTATAAAAACAATGCCTGCCTTAGAAACATAGAAACACAGAAATGACGGCAGAAGACGACCAAACGGCCCATCCAGTCTGCCCAGCAAGCTTTCACACTTATTTTTCTCATACTTATCTGTTACTCTGACTGCTGAGGTCAGGGCCCTTATTGGTAACTTTTTGGTTCTAATTTCCTTCCACCCCAGCCAATTGATGTAGAGAGCAGTGCTGGAGCTGCATCAAAGTGAAGTATTGAGCCTAATTGGTTAGGGGTAGTAACTGCCGCAATACGCAAGCTACTCCCACGCTTATTTGTTTACCCAGCCTGTGCAATTTAGTCCTTGTTGGTTGTTGTCTGGATATAAAACACCGAGTGGTGTAGAGCTGCTCAGAGGCCTGTGCTAAATACAGAAACAGATCATCTGATACCAGATAAGTACTGCAAGGCCATCTAAGTCTGACCACATCCACTGGGAGGCTCTTCCATGTATCCACCACCTTTGCAAGAAGAAATATATTTACTCTCCTACCCCCTGACTTTATACCCTTTAAATCTGAAATAGCGATCCTTGTTCTAGACTTTCCACTAACAGTGTATTATTTATAGCACTCCATCTCTCCTCTCCTCTAGGGGATCAGTCTCATAGGGTTTCTAGAGGAGAACAACTTGCCTTCACTGGAGCGTCTCTACCCTATCTGTCTGTGTCCTCTGGGAGGTAAGACGTCTCTTACTGGAGATGAGGGGACTTCTTTCAGAGGGGGACGTCAGCTGTAAGCAGCCCAGCCATTCTTTTGCATAATTTGCTGCCATTTTTCCCAATGTTTAATGTAATGTCTGCAAGGCATTAAACAATGTCTTCCACCCCCGTTTTTTACTGGTGCAGAAAAAAAAAATGACAATTTGGCTGGGGATAGCTGTGTTCCTTCCAATTTACAGATGCATAAAGCAGTCACTTTAGAAAATGACCACTTTGCTAAATTTATCACTGGTGTGTTCTCATTCAGTGTAATCTGTGCTGCCTCAGCTGAACTCTGCCGCATTTACACTGCGGCCAGCAGATTTCGGCAATAGGGATAGAGCTATAACTAAGAATGGATTATGTTCTAGAACTCTAATAACTTAATTCCAAATTTCAAATAATTAAAAACAGTATAAAAAAGAAAAACGAAATCCCCACCAAACAATTCCGCAGCATGACACCAGGACATGGAAGGGAAGGGGATTTTCTAATCACTGGCAGGCTGAGGATAACACTTTGCCAGTGATATTGGCAGGGCCATAATGATAAAAGAGGAAGGAGATGAATTTGTTTCAAGGTACTGTCAATTTACATTTCTCCTTGCATAAAAGGAGATTCAAAGCTAAATTTAGCCATCATATTTGGAAACCAGATTTACAGCAAATCTGCTACAGTATAAACCCCCCCCCCCCCCCCGGCATCCACCCTTGAAATGTTCTGCGATGTGCAGGTATTTAATCTCACTAAATGACCTGTGAGCCAGGGATGAAGGGTGCCAGAGAGGAAAGCACCATGTTCGGCCTTCTTGCCTACTGAGCTCCGTATTCAAAAGTTATCCGTCTAAATGGCACAAGTGGTCTATTCAGCCACATAACTGGCTAAATTGTAGCCGGATGACTACTTATCTGGCTATAATTTAGCCGGATAAAAAGGGGACGTTGAGGGGGCGTTGAGGGGAGGAGTTGAGTTATCCGGCTAAGGTAGCTGAACACTGCACCCAGGGGCAGATTGGCCTACTGGGGGATCGGACATCCCCCGGTGGGCCGGTCGCTCCAGTCACGTGGTCTGCCGTGCGCGGCCGTGATGGAGCCGCGCTCGGCAGACCACGCGGTGTGTCCTGGGCCGGTCTTCCTCAGGAATTTACTGCTAACTGCACCTATCCGGCTATGTTAGCCAGGAAACTATAGACCTGCTCAGAAGTGGATCTGACATTATAGCCTTACGCTATTGTGCCACAATGCCTCCTTTTATCGGACATTGTGCCGTAACATATCAAACAGTAACCCACCCATATAGTCCCCCTCTATCCACTCTTCAAACCACAAATCCCCTCACAAAAACAGAAGACTCATACCTATAAGCACCATCACTCGCACTCAAGCTATCACTCTATCTCTCATTTCCATCATCCTTTTTAACGCACAATCTCTTCAAAAGAAAACCCATCTTCTACAAGACATTCTCTCCGATTCGAATCCTGAAATATGCGCTATCACTGAAACCTGGTTCAAGCAACATGACACTTCCCTTATCAACCAGTTACCCATAGATATATATGATATTTTCTCAATCCCGAGGAAGAAGAAGAGAGGAGGCGGCTTACTCCTGGCTGTAAAAAAGGACCTCCAACTTGTCCCTTAAATGTGACATCCCTCATCAATAAGAAATTGGCCTATTCAAATCTAAATCACTCCAACTATGTCTTATATATACACACCCCCTGGTCTACTAGAAAAAGATTCATCACCCCTTATTGAATTCTTTGCAAACTCGCTATCACCAGACCTACCCATGATCCTCCTAGGAGATTTCAATCTGCACATGGATACCTCACCACAAACACCTGCCTGTGAAGCCTTCCTGTCATCACTTGAAGCTATGGGCTTCCAACAGATAGTAAACTCCCCCACGCACAAGGCTGGTCACACCCTTGACTTGATTTTTATCAACTCCCCCATCAGCGTGAACAGTCCTCCTTTATGTACAACAGTACCCTGGTCTGATCACGCCTTGATCGAGACCAAACTATCACTCCCCCAAAGCTCCTTGTACACGCCCTGTCAGCCCATCTCCCTCAAATTTCGCAAATCCTGTGATGTAGAGACCATCACATTAGCATGCTCAGACTTAGACAAACAAATCGATCTATCATCCCCAGATATTGCATTCTCCTCCTGGGGTAACCTCACACTCAGCATTGCCAATGAACATTGCCCCCTGATAACAAAAACTATCAACCCCTACCAAAAAAATAGGAAACCCTGGTACACTCCCCTCCTCAGAAATCTCAAAATTCAACTCAGAGCCACAGAAAGGTCATGGCGCAAACTCCAATCCCCCGCAACCAAAACTCTCTACTATCAACGCATGCATGAATATAGAAACTCTATCCTACTTTCCAAACAGGAATACTACACCAAAAAAATAAATGGTCTGCAATACAACCCCAAGGCTCTCTTCACCATGGTTGCTGACCTGACTTCTCCCATACACACGCAACAATCATCTATCGCCTCCACTAATCGTTGCAACGAATTAGCGCAATTTTTTAAAAACAAAGTATCGTCCATCACAGCACAGTTTTCGCACAACAACCACAACATCTTTCTTCCCAATATAAACTCCCCAGTCTCCCTTTCATCGTTTGAGTCCTCATCCTCTCTGAAAGTAGAGAACATACTTAAGAAAATGAAACCTTCCACACACCCCTCTGAAACTATCCCCTCTAAACTCCTACTTTCTATACACAATGTGATCGCCAAACCCCTGTCAAGCATTCTTAACTGTTCCCTAGAGCATGGCATTGTTCCTAATTCTCTGAAACAAGCCATAGTGAAACCGCTACTCAAAAAGTCCAACCTTGACCCCACCATCCTTTCTAATTACAGACCGGTGTCCAACCTACCCCTCCTAGCTAAAGTTCTTGAAAAGCTAGTGAACTCACGCCTATCCGATCACCTTGAACAGAATAACATCCTCCCTCCTACACAATATGGTTTCAGGAAGCACTTAAGTACTGAAACATTGCTCCTCTCTCTACACGATACCCTTATCAAAGGAATTGACTCAGGATCCTCCTACCTTATCGCATTACTCGACATATCGGCTGCGTTTGACACAGTTAATCACGATGTCCTACTCAACATACTCAGAAATATTGGGATCACTGGCAAGGCCATTGATTGGATTCAATCATATCTCCAAAATCGTACTTTCACTGTCACTATGGACAATAATGAATCTGATCCCATCAATCTCCCCCAAGGTGTTCCCCAATGTTCCTCACTCTCATCTACGCTGTTTAATATATACATGCTTCCTCTTACCACGCTCCTCACTAATCTACACATCAAGCATTTTATTTATGCTGACGATGTGCAAATCATTTTCCCTTTCTCTGACAGCATCCAAACTGCTCTACACAGCTGGGAATCCTGTCTTTCCTCTATTAACCAACTCCTTAAGGACATGCACCTAGCTCTTAATTCCAACAAAACTGAGCTTTTAATCATATCCAATAGGCAACCGCTTCCAGACATCCCTCCTGCCTACTCTGCTACTAACTTCCCTACGCACACTCGCAACCTAGGAGTTATTATTGATAATCACCTCTCATTCAAACCATTCATCAAATCCATATTAAAGGATTGCTACTTTAAACTTCAAACTATAAAGAAACTCAGACCCCTCCTACATTTCAATGATTTCCGTACAGTCCTCCAAGCTATTATTCTATCAAAGATTGACTATTGTAATGCGCTCTTACTTGGCATTCCTGCAATACACACTAGACCACTCCAACTCCTACAAAATGCCGCCGCTCGTATATTGTCAAACACAAAGAAAAGAGATCACTTCACCCCCACACTTATTGAACTACACTGGCTCCCCATACAGTCTCGAATTCTTTATAAATCTCTCTCGATCATACACAAGAGTCTATTAAATTCCAACCTTAACTGGCTTAACCCCCCCCTCTTACCCCGTACTTCCAAGAGACCTACCCGCCCAGCACTCCAAGGAACACTCTATGCCCAGTCTATCAAATCTGTTAAACTCTCCTCCACTATTAACAGAGCCTTTTCTCTTGCCGGCCCCACCATATGGAACTCACTGCCCCATGATATTCGCATAGAGACCAATACGCCCACTTTCAAAAAGAAACTTAAAACCTGGCTCTTCCAGCAAGCTTACTCCATCTCACCCCCTATTACATAAATCCCCCTTACGAATGTTATTCGGATATCCTGGTATGACCGCCTTTATGCCTGTTGATTTGGTACTGTGCACTGATTTGTAAATAGTTATTGTTATAGTTCAATCCCATAGCATCGACCCATTGATGTTTTTTATATGTAAGGGCTCCTCCCAAAAATTATTTATATAATGCCTAGTTCACTATGTTATATGTTATATGTAAGGGCTATGCCCAATGGTTTTTGTTCTCTGTAAACAAATGCGATGTGCAAACGGTCATCGGTATAAAAGAAATGTTAAATAAATAAATAAATAAATTATCCAGCCTTGTGTGGCCGGATAACTTGTTATCACTTATGCCAGGACCCCCCCCCCCCCCCCCCGAAAATAAAGGGGCCTATGGCTCCATTTTTTTCTTTCCTCCCATTTAATCCCAAACTTGTCCTATCAGGTTTTTTATGCCCACCCTACATCTTAAAATTTCATGAAGCCGTCATGCACTGCCCATCCCACCCAACAAACCTCTTGTTTTCACCAACCCAAGAGGCCAGACCCTTCCCCCTTCTCCCTCACCCACAAGGCCGCATAACTTAAACACTTGAGCCTGGATTCATCATTCTTGGCAGATAAAGCTTTAGAAAATAACCCCTTAAATGGCTATATTCAAATATTGCCGTTTATCAGGCCGATACAGTAAAATTTGCGGGAGAGCGGGCAACCTGATGCTCAATTTTGCCAGCATCTGTTCTCAAACCCGCTAAACAGCCACAGATCGGAAACCGGACGCTGGCAAAATTGAGCGTCCGGTTTTCAACCCACGAGCCGCGGGCCGATTTTAAATTTTTTTTTTTTATTTTTTCGCCATGATATTAAGTCGGAGGGTGCACAGAAAAGCAGTTTTTACAGCATTTCTGTGCATTTTCCCGATGCCGGCAGAAATTAACACCTACCTTTGGGTAGGCACTATTTTCTGAAAGTAAAATGTGCGGCTTGGCTGCACATTTTACTTACTGAATCGCGCGGGAATAACTAATAGGGCCATCAACATGCATTTGCATGTTGTGGACGCTATTAGTTTCGGAGGGGTTGGGCGCGCATTGAAAACACGAGTCCAAATGCGGGTTAACAGTGCGCTCTGCCGGAGCACACTGTACTGTATTGGCCTGTATGTTTTTAAGTTATGCAGCTACGTATAGTCAGATAACTTTAAGCAAGTTTATTCAGTTGGATGTTTATCCTGCTGAATATACAGGACAAATGATCCAGCTAAGTTTAGCCGGATATCTTGTTCACTTAAGGGTCGATTTTCGAAAATGCTCGTGTTCGTCCATGTGCACACGGTTTCCGGCATGTGCACATGGACGCGCCGATTTTATAACATGTGCACGTCGTGGCGTGCATGTTATAAAATATGATTCCCGCACACACATGCACGGCCGATTTTAACATCGGCGTGCGCAAGTGCAGGCGGGTCTCGTGTCATGCGCACAACGGGGGGATTTTTAAAAAATACGCACTGCAACACGAGTAGGTCTTTCCCAGTTTCTTCTCAGTCTGCTCCTTAATTGAAGCAGACTGGGAGGAAACTTCCCTATAAGAACATAAGAAATTGCCATGCTGGGACAGACCAAGGGTCCATCAAGCCCAGCATCCTGTTTCCAACAGAGGCCAAAAACCAGGCCACAAGAACCTGGCAATTACCCAAACACTAAGAAGAACCCATGCTACTGATGCAATTAATAGCAGTGGCTATTCCCTAAGTATAATTGATTAATAGCCATTAATGGCCTTCTCCTCGAAGAACTTATCCAAACCTTTTTTGAACCCAGCTACACTAACTGCACTAACCACATCCTCTGGCAACCAATTCCAGAGCTTTATTGTGCGTTGAGTGAAAAAGAATTTTCTCCGATTAGTCTTAAATGTGTTACTTGCTAACTTCATGGAATGCCCCCTAGTCCTTCTATTATTCGAAAGTGTAAATAACCGAGTCACATCTACTCGTTCAAGACCTCTCATGATCTTAAACACCTCTATCATATCCCCCCTCAGCCGTCTCTTCTCCAAGCTGAACAGCCCTAACCTCTTCGGCCTTTCCTCATAGGGGAGCTGTTCCATCCCTTTTATCATTTTGGTTGCCCTCTAACTATCCCTTCTACCTTTTCCTCTCTCCTCCCCGACCCCAAACCCTTAACTAGCTAGCCAAAATTGTTTTGTTTTGTAACTTACTGCTTCTTCCGAGCAGAAGTAACTTCCACACGCTGGCTGGCTGCCAACGTGCGCTTCCCTGGGACAGGGCCTAATGGCCGCTGTCCTGGACGGCCCCGCCCCACTCCTCCCCACCCAGAATCTGCCCCCCCCCCCCCCAGGTCGCCTCTTTTGGATGGCCCAGCACTTTTGCGCATGCCGGGAGACACGCGCGTGGCCGGGCTGTTTCTAAAATGTGCTTGGCGAGCACGCGGCCTGGCCACGTGCGTATCTCCTGGATTTTACACACACGGCCTTTTGAAAATTCGGCTGTAAATGCTGACTGAATATTATGGTCATTATAATCCAAAGAAACCAAGCACCATTTTGTAAACAGGGCAGCTGTTATTAAATGAAATATATTAATTTTGAATATATGATGGAGACAGAGGCTGAGCCCACCTACAGTAGAACGGAGTAAATTCAAGTCTCATTCCCTAATGCTTTGGGCCAAGTATCTCCGACACAGCCTCACCACTGAGGTGTAATAGAATTAAATAAATATAGCCATATTAGGTATTCTGCTGAGGAGAGTTAATCTACATTTTAGGCACTTGATTTTCAAAGCACTTTATGTGCTTAGTTCTTTGTTCTTTGAAAATGAACCAAGAACATAAGAATATGCCATGCCGGATCAGACCAACAACATCCAACGAGCCCAGGATCTCGTCTCCGACAGTGGCCAATCCAGGTCACAAGTACCTGGCAGATCCCATAAAGTAGATTTAATTCCTCCTACTCACTCCTAGGGATAGCATTAGCTTTCTTTAGTCTACCTGGCTAATAATGTTTTATGGACTTTTTCTCCAGGAACTTGACCACGTCCTCTGGTAACAGATTCCACAGCTTGATTATGAGCTGAGTGATAAAATACTTTCTATGATTCGTTCTGAACCTGCTGCTTGTTAGTTTCATGAAGGGTCACCTTGTTTTAGTATCATTTGAAAGGGTAAATAACTGTCCTTTATTTACCCATTCCACCCCTCTCATGATTTTATAAAATTCTATACTGTCCCCTCTCAGCCGTCTCTTTTCCAAGCACTGGAGAGATGTTCCATCCCCTTTATTATTTTTGTCACCTTACTCTGCACCTCTGATGTGTCTTTTTTTGAGATGCGGTGACCAGAACTGCGCACAATACTCAAGGTGCAGTCACACCATGGCTAGATAAAGAGGCAATATATTTTCCATTTTATTCTCCATTCCTAATATTTTGATTGCTGTTTGACCACTGCTGCACACTGAGCTGAGATTTTCTGTATATTGTCCAAAGGACTCCAAGATCCCTTTTCTGGGTAGTGATGCCCAATACAGAACCCAGGATTGCATACTTGTAGTTGGGATTATTTTTTCCCTGTGTGCGTCACTTTGCACTTTTCCACATTAAATTCAATCTGCCATTCAGTTGTCCAGTTTTCTGCAGTTCCTTACAATCCATTGCAGTTTTAACAAGTTTCAAGAATTTTGTACCATCTGAAAACATGATCAGCTCATTCATCGTTCCCTTTCCCAGTTCATTTATGAATATGTTAAACAGAGCAGGTCCCAGTACTGATCCCTGTGGCACTCCACTAATGACCTTTCTCATTTAGAAAAATGACCATTTAGGGCCTCATTTTCTAAAGTATTGCAGGCCTGCGATACTTTAGGGAATGAGGGGCCGAAATGGGGGGGATGGGCCTGCGCTAGCTGGCAGCGTTCGCACTGTCGCGGTGCGATCGCTGCCGGTTTTGTACCCAATAGCGCCACCATAGGAGGTGTAGCTATTGGGCGGGAACTCGGACGCGAAAAGGGCCCTTACCTTTCCGTCGTCCGCGGCATCTTCGTGGAGTCGGCCCCGGTGACGCCCCGACTCCTCCTCTTCCGGGGCCGACTCCGCCCCCATTTTGGTATCGTACGCGATAAGGGACTTTTCGGGTGCCAAACGTCCCTTATCGCGTGCGATCCGGATGGAAAACGAGGCCCTTTGTCTTCTAACCAGTTACCAATTCACAACAAAACATTGCCGCCTATCCCATAACTTTTTTATTTTCTAAGAAGCTTCTCATGAGATATTTAACTACCACATGGGTCATACTAAGGAGCTATACTTTACTTTTACTGCTTTTAATAACTAACTTATCTCATACTTTTTAACAGAGCTAGTTATTACTATTTTATAAATGTATTGTATTTATTATATGTTTTAAACCCTGTAAACCGTTGTGAAGGCACATCTGATGTGACGGTATAGAAATACAATAAACTAAACTAAACTATAACCTTGTTAACTGTTGTATGACATCTAGATTTTTAAACTGTTATTTTCACGATGTTTTATATACATTAAAAGTCTTTTCATTCTTTTTTTATTCTTGTAAACTGTTTCAAATCTCCTGACTAGGCAGTATAAACATTTTTTAAAAGAAATATAGAAACATAGAAATGACGGCAGAAGAAGACCAAACGGCCCATCCAGTCTGCCCAGCAAGCTTCACACATTTTTTTCTCTCATACTTATCTGTTTCTCTTAGCTCTTTGGTTCTATTTCCCTTCCACCCCCACCATTAATGTAGAGAGCAGTGATGGTGCTGCATCCAAGTGAAATATCAAGCTTGATTAGTTTTGGGTAGTAGGGGTAGTAACCGCCGCAATAAGCAAGCTACACCCATGCTTATTTGTTTTACCCAGACTATGTTATTCAGCCCTTATTGCTTGTTTTTATTCTACCCTGCTGTTGAAGCAGGGAGCTATGCTGGATATGCGTGAAGTATCAGTTTTTCTTCTCCCCTGCCGTTGAAGCAGAGAGCTATGCTGGATATGCATTGAAAGTGAAGTATCAGGCTTATTTGGTTTGGGGTAGTAACCGCCGTAACAAGCCAGCTACTCCCCCCTTTGTGAGTGCAGATCCTTTATTCCACATTTCCTCTTGCCGTTGAAGCTTAGAGCGATGTTGGAGTCACAGTAACCATGTGTATGTTTATTGAATAAGGGTATTATCTCCAGGCAGTAGCCGTCATTCTGGCGAGCCACCCACTCTTCATTGACGGCCTCTTGACTTTATGGATCCACAGTGTTTATCCCACGCCCCTTTGAAGTCCTTCACAGTTCTGGTCTTCACCACTTCCTCCGGAAGGGCATTCCAGGCATCCACCACCCTCTCCGTGAACAAATACTTCCTGACATTGGTTCTGAATCTTCCTCCCTGGAGCTTCAAATCGTGACCCCTGGTTCTGCTGATTTTTTTCCTACGGAAAAGGTTTGTCGTTGTCTTTGGATCATTAATGCTGGGTACTGGGTGCCCTTAGTCTTTCAAACTGACCAGCATCTCCTTGTATACAGAAAGTGATCCTTGTTTTATAGATAACATTCAAATACAGGGTAGAAGGTTCTAGAGACTTGCATGACTGCCCAAAGGATCATTTACATAAGTTGTGATGTCAACTGCATGATTAAACCATCCCTAACTATCTCTGATTGGCTTCCCAGGATGTGTAGCCCATAGACTTTGTTAAATGCTTTCTGAAAATTCAAATACACTATATGACCAGGCTCACTTTTATCTAAACGTTTCTATATACTTTCAGAAAAATCTAAAACATTGTTATGGAAAGTTTTTCTTTTCTAAAATCATGTTTATAATTCCCTATTATCCCAAGGACAGTGATTTTATTTTTAATAATAGTTTTTACCATTTTGCATGGCACCAATTTCAGGCTCTACCTTCTATAGTTTCCTAGATCACCCCACAATGCTTTTTAAAAATCAGCAAATTGGCCACCTTCCACTCTTCAAGAATCATGTTTGTTTTAAATGATAGGTTACAGATTGCTACGAACAGGTTAGCAATTTCATGATTTAGTTCTTTTAGAACTCTGAGGTGGATGCCTTCTGGTCACAGTGATTTGTTACTTTTCAGTTTGTCAATATAATCTATAACATCCTCCATTGCCACAGGTATTTGCTTTAGTTTCTCAGAATCTCCACCATTAAAGAACGTTTCAGGTACAAGTATGTTCCCAACATCCTCATTAATAATGGCAAGGCAAATAATTCAATTTTATTGCTATATCCTAGTCCTCCCTGAGCACCTCTTTTGCTTCTCAGTCATCTAGCATCCAACTAATTCCCTCACTGTCTTTTTGCATCAAATGTACTTGATAAAGTTTTATTATTAGATTTTATTTCTATAGTAAGCTTTTTCTCTAATTCTCTCTTAGCCTGTCTTTTTTATCTATTGGAGTGGAGGAGTAGCCTAGTGGTTAGAGCAGTGGGCTATGAACCAGGAGACCAGGGTTTGTGTGACCTTGGGCAAGTCACTTTACTCTCTATTGTCTCAGGTACAAACTTAGATTATAAGCCCTCTGGGGATAGGGAAAGACCTACAGCATCTGAATGTAATCCACTTTAAAGCAATGCAAAAAGCAGAATATAAAAAAATATCTAACTTGCCAATGATTATCCTTTTTTTCTACTTTCTATTTTTTGGACAATACCCTTTTAAGAACATAAGATATGCCATACTGGGTCAGACCAGTATCCTGTCTCCAACAGTGGCCAATCCAAGTCACAAGACCTGGCAAGTACCCAAGCATTAAACAGATCCCATGCTACTAATGCCGGCAACAATCAGTGGCTATTCCCTATTGATTAATAGCAGTTTATGGACTTCTCCTCCCAGAGATTTAACTGCTTCATTTATCTCACCATTAAATCACATTGGTAGTTTGGTCTTCCTTTGACCTTTTTTAATGCATTGCATTTATTTTATATGGGCTTCCAAAATGGTAGTTTTGAGCAATATCCTTGCTTCATGCAAAAGTTTAACTTTTGCAACCTCTCCTTTTATTGTTTTTCTAACTAATTTCCTCATTCTGTCATAGTCTTCCTTTTATATACTACAATTAATTTTAAATAATGTCCTCTCTCCAGTGAGTATGTCAAATTTGATTGCATTATTATTGCTACTACTTAGCAGTTCCTTGTATGAAGTTGTCCAGTCCACTAAGGACTAGATCTAAATTAGCTGCCCCTTTCATCAGTTCTAGGAGCAGCTGCTCCATGAAGCATTTAAGGTATGTAGAAATTTAACCTCTTTAGCATGTCATGATGAGAAATTGACCCAATCAGTAACGGGGTAATTGAAATCTCCAATTCTTATTGTGTTATCAACTGTATTTGCTTTTTTATTTTTAGCTAGATCTTCACAGTCTGTTTCTTCATCTTAGCCAGGTGACCGGTAGTATACACTCACCATTATCTCAGAGGTTCTGAGGATAAAAGTATGCACTAAATATGCTTTTGCATGTACTTTTACAAGGGCAGAGCTGGAGTGTGAAGAGGATTTACACTTATACTTTTGATTTTCAAAAGATCGTGCATACATTTACATGCACAAAGTTATAGCTGCTAACTTTGTAAGTGGATGTCCACATGTCTACCCAGAGAACCCATGAATTTTTAAAGTGCCATCACCTGCTGATTACCTTCTTTCCTACAAGGCCAGCTTTTTCTAAAAGTAATCTTTTACCAGCCCTATAATCTATAAATGCATGGTTAAAGTTACCAAAAAGCCAAACATTCGGATCTCCTGGAATATCCACATCAAGTATTTTAATGCAAACCTTCCCCACTTGTTGCCAAAATTTTTGAATTACAGGACAAGACCAAAAGTTGTGCTAATAACTTCCCTCTTCCTTTTCACATTTAGGGCAGACAGCTGATGTGCACGTCTTAGTCTTAAATGCCTTATCTTGGGACCAATAAGATTGCCATAGCAATTTGAATTGCATTTCTCTCAATACCACATTCTCTATCAAGACTGGTATATGAGTAAAGTAGCCCTTGAGCTTTTGAAAGGAAAGTTGGAACTCTGATCATCCCTTCCATTTCTCAAATTGTTCCTGCAGCCCATCAGTTAGTTTAATGTGGTTAAGATTCCACCGAAGGTTTTTTTTTTTCCGGTCTCCTATGATTATTTCCCTGAGAAGTCTGGAAGGAGGAGAATCTTGAAAAGAATCTCTGGAACCCATAATGAAATGCCTCAGTTGTAAATCTGAAAAGTTTAACTGTTTTCATGACCTACAGACTGGTGCTTCAAAGTTTCAAATTAGCAATCAGTTAAAAACAGCAGCTCATGCAGGGAAACTTAAGCTACCTAGCTCATCATGTTCCAACCCATTTCATAGATATTAAATCATCGAGAAGTCCTGAAAAGAAATGGCGTGCACAGATCTAGCATCAGCACATTCAAATGCCAAGCCAGGACCTGATCTACAGGACTTCCTTGTGTTCCAAGCATACCAAAGAGTTGTACAGGAAGCAGGCACAGAGACATAGAAGATTCACAGGGGAAAGGTGGGGAGTCCGTTTGCACATCTTCAGTCAGTCCTGGTTATCTTCAGAAAAAAGTAGACTTGCAGCTTAAACAAAGTGCCAAGGTTTGGGGGTGACAGAGGCACTGATAACTGCACCAAGAGGTCCAAATGAACTGCAGATCTAGCATAAAACTAAATTCACTCTTGTAATTTACACTAAGGAATTTAAATAGAAGATTTCAAGCATTGCTCTATGACTCCCACATCCACTATCAATAAATCAATAATAACTACAGGAATCTTTTACCTTGTCATCTATATAAATAAAAATGTTAAATAGTTTGGACAAAATCGCTAATCTCAGAAACCACTGAACAGATTGCTTTCAAATTTGGACACAACCTTCATTTCGCATACAGGAAGGTTCTTCTGTACTTACATTACAGATATGTCACACCTGTGACAGGTAAAATAGGTTTAAAGATTTTTTCCAGAAAACAGCGACATCTGCTGGAAGTAAGCGCCATCTGTTACACCTTACACTAACACATGCTACACTAATCATTTCGCCAGTCCAGGTCCACGTTTCACTTCCATTTTAACACATTCATGCACTTTTTTCCCCGGAAGATAACTATTTCCTTTACAGATAAAATACACCCACCACCCTCCTCACGCCCCCCACACACATGCCAAATTGATTTACTTCCCACAGCCTCCCAACACACACAAAACCACCCTCCTCACACCCCCCACACACATGCCAAATTTATTTACTTCCCAGGCCCTCACAACACACACAAAACCTGACAGAAGTCCAGGAGGCTCTAGCGGGGGGCCAGGACGGGTCCGGGACACATCTCCTGCACTACGGCCGTCGGCTGACAGCACTCAACATGGCGCCGATGGCCCTTTCCCTTACTATGCCACTCGGGGACACCAATGGCGGCAGTAGCCCATGTGGCATAGTAAGGGCGAGGGCCCCTCGGCACCATTTTCAGGACTGGCAGCCGGCGGACCTTTGCCCTTACTATGTCAGAGGACCTACCACTGCCATTGCTCCACCCCACTGACATAGTAAGGGCAAAGGGCCGTCGGAACCCATTTCAGTGCTCGCAGCCGACGGACCAATGCCAATACATCACTCCCGGACCTCTCCTGAACGCCCGCTCCACCGACAGACATTTTTATCAGGTCTCGGGGGGTCTGGAGGGTGGGGGGTGGTAATGAATTTATTGCAAACATCTTGGAGAGGGGTCATGAGGGGGGGCAGGTTTCATTCATTCAGCAACTCTGGGGGGGCAGGGGGTGGGCTACTGTTTTTCACAGGGCTGGGGGGGTGAGGGGCAGGAGAGTGTGGGGTGGTTAGTTTAAGATAACTTTTCTCATAGGGTTGTTTTTTGGGGGAAGGGGGAGGTTCACACACAAATACATACACTAAACTTGCACGATCTCGGGAACGCACCAAAATAGCCCTCCCCAGACCACAAAACAAATTTGGAAGTGCAAATTTGGTTAGGCACTCCCCTATTTGGCTACATAACGCGCACAGATGCCCAGGGACAGACCACATGTAGCACCAACAATTTTAATTTCCCAGGTCTTGGGAGGGGGCAGAGGGTGGGGGGGTTATTATTTGATTTAAAGGGTTGGGATTGGGGGGTTTTTTTGGGGTGGGGGGGTTCCCACAGAAATAGAAAGACAAAGGTTTTCTGATCTGAAGGGTAGGCAGTAGGCGGGGGGAGGTGACAGTGAGGGGAGGGAGAATGAGGGGGGAGGTGAGTGTGAGGGGAGAGAGTTGGAGTGGGGACAGGAGAGGGAAGAGGGGGTGAGTGACCAAGAGGGAGGAGGATGAGTGACTGAGGTAAATGAGCAAGGGGAAGGGGGAAGGAGGGTAAAGAACCTGACTCTGCCACTGCAACGCGTGGCCGGGTACCGCTAGTAACCAATAGAAAAATGAGAGGCTTCAGCACATCATCAAAACCCAGATTCCCACTTGATGTTAAATTAATAGGACTACTTCAAAATTAGCTGCACGAACAATCTCACTACATGCTTCACTCTTCCTTCAGGAGACTGCATTTATTTTCTCTCCATGGTCAGAGTTCAGAGTTAAATTTACCATAACACTTGCAACCTTTCCATCAATGCAGCTGGCATGAGTATTGCACACAGAGGCACACAATTACTGTTCATTTCATTAGCAGTCATGCGTGAATATACGGTCTTCGGATATTAAGGTGGAAATTTTGTAACACTGCGCATGTTAGCCAGCAAATCGGCATCTAAGATACTCCAATTTTCTAAACAAAGTTGATAATTATCCTGGCAACACTGCACACACACATTTACACAGGCTGCTATTCAGTGTGTGTAGTTTTGCTGAGCAACATTATATACACAGTTTTAAAAATAAAAAGGTCCAACCCCACTCAGATTCCAACCCCTGGAAAAACTCCGTCATAGGCATAAAAGTCTGTGTGTACAGGGTAAAGCTGTGTAATGGTCACATAATTTTATACAAGGCCCTTCCTGTGAGTAAAGTATTCTTAGAGAGTCCTTTTACCTGCAGAATTGGCCCTTTGGAAAACTGCATGAGCAGAACATACAAGTGCACATGATTCTATTTATTCATTTTTTTAAATTTATATTCCACCTTTCAAACACTTCAAAGTGGAATATATTCAAGTACTGGAGGTATTTTTCCATCCCCAGAGGGCTCACACTCAGGGATGGCAACTTTTAAAATGGCGCACGGGCGCACATGTGCGTGCATTTGTTGGCTCACGCCCAGGGAAAAGTCCATTTTATAACATTCGGGCATATATGCTCACATATTATACAATAGCCTGAACGTGTGCACAAATGCGTGCAGTTTTAAGTGGACATGTGCTTTTGTGTGCAAATGCCACTTCTACCTCGTAAGTGGGGAGATTGAAAAAGACTCACATACTGACGCCATTACCAGTTTTCCCAGTTCACCCAGGTAAGGGATAGGACTTCCCAACTCCCCTAGTTTAATAGCCTCCCTTCTCTCCTGTTAGCCCTGACCCTTAAAACCCTGCCCATCTATATATTTATCTTTATTTTATTACTTACACTTCTTCCATAGCAGAAGTAAAGTTGCACGGCAGGGAACCCCGGCACACACCTGTGCGTGTAAGTATTTATGTGCTAATCTGAAATTGAAATCCAGGCCATGCCCATTCCATACCCCGACCACGCCCAAACCCCACTCCTTTTGGGAGCTTTTCATTTTTGCGCACAGCAGGAGATGCGCATGTTCTCAGGCGGCTTTTAAAATCTGCTCGACATGTCGACCCGACTTGTGCATCTACCTCCCTGTTTGGGCATGTGCCAGGCTTTTAAAATTCACCTATACGTTTGTACCTAAGGCACACTTATGGAGCCAGAAAGTGGGCAGGGTTAGGACTTGGGCAGACCTTTTGATTTTAAGAATTGTGCATGGAAATTCTCTCGGCAAAATAACCAAGTAGGAGGTGGAATTGTGCATAATTTTCCGGGGTAATTTTCAAAGTGGACTTATGTGCATATTTGTCAGCTAATGTTACAATTTCCCCCTTTGATGGATTCTCCAAGAGTTTTGACGTGTAGAACAGCACTTTACTCACAGAAAGGGGTTTCATAGTAACATAGTGTCATAGTGAATGGCGGTAGACAGTGACCAAAAATGTCTATCCAGTCTGACAAGCAAATTTCATTCTTTCTTTCTTTTTTCAGAGTAGTAACTGCAGCTCCATGCAGGCTACACTTAAAATTGCCCAGGTAGAGTTCATACACAGGGCCTGTATGTGCGTGATATTATCCACAGGATGAAGAGGCGTCTATATGTGCAGAGCAGAGTTTGGGCAGAGTTTGGAATTACGTTCCTACTTTTGCATTTTTTAAATTATTCAGGTGCTTTCCCTTGGAACAAGTTTCTGAATAAAAAGGGCATTGGATAAACACTGCATATCTCTACAGGCCTGAAGCTGGAAATTTTAGAAAAAGGGTACATGGGGGTAACCTGCATGGAAAAGCAGTTACAACCCATGACAGAAGGCTTGGGGGTAACCTGCACAGAGCGGCAGTTACTACCCTTAAAAGAAAGCCTGGGGGTGACCTGCACAGAGCGGCAGTTACTGCCCTTAACAGAAGGCATGAGGGTGACCTGCAGAGAACGGCAGTTACTACCCTTAACAGAAGGCATGAGGGTGACCTGCAGAGAGCGGCAGTTACTACCCTTAACAGAAGGCATGAGGGTGGCCTGCAGAGAGCGGCAGTTACTACCCTTAACAGAAGGCATGAGGGTGGCCTGCAGAGAGCGGCAGTTACTACCCTTAACAGAAGGCATGAGGGTGGCCTGCAGAGAGCGGCAGTTACTACCCTTAACAGAAGGCATGAGGGTGACCTGCAGAGAGCGGCAGTTACTACCCTTAACAGAAGGCATGAGGGTGGCCTGCAGAGAGCGGCAGTTACTACCCTTAACAGAAGGCATGAGGGTGACCTGCAGAGAGCGGCAGTTACTACCCTTAACAGAAGGCATGAGGGTGGCCTGCAGAGAGCGGCAGTTACTACCCTTAACAGAAGGCATGAGGGTGGCCTGCAGAGAGCGGCAGTTACTACCATAAAAAACTTGCTGGGCAGACTGGATGGACCATTTGGTCTTTATCTGATGTCATTACTATGGTTCTCCAACACCGGTATCCATGTGCCCAGTTCACCCAGAAATTTACAGCCACAAGTTCTTCGCCAACTTCAGCAAGTAAAACTGATCACATCCTATTGTAGCCTCTATTTCTAGAAATGTACAGGGTCCCGGTGCTAAGCCCTGAGCCCTTTTTGTCAGTAGTCTTTTCAACCCTGGGGGTGTGAATTCTTCAACCTGGGGGGGGGGGGGGGGAGAAGATAAATCTCCAGGCCCGATGTGCAAGGAGAAAACCATTTTTTACTTCTTGTCATGCGCTCTCTCTCTCACTTGAAATGTACTCACTGTCGGCTGTCCTTGCCAAAGTGACCAACTCCAGCCCCCAAAACACACTGAACACTTAAGGCGGAGTGTTGAAAGCTTAACAAAAGTCCTCTACAGAATCTGCTGAAACTCTCCAATTAATTTTCAAACAATCGAGTGCACTTTTGGTCTCAGTCCTGCTCATCTGAGTGAATGTCCCTTAAGGAGGGAGGCATTATGAAAACCCTGGCCCTCCAGGAAATAGGAGAGGGGCTCCTAGTGTGGCTACTGGGGTCGCCTATTCTCCTGATCTTTCAGTTAGAAAGTCCACACTTGAGCAAAAATAAAATCCTTACTCCTTCTCCCAGGCAGGAATGGTGACAAAAATCCCTTCCAATCAAACCAGAACAAAATCTTCTCCAAACACAGACTTTTCTCTCTCGAGTGGCAAGGAAACCGCTGTCCCTTCCATACTGCAGGATAGGAGCACAGATCCTCTTTCTCCCGCCTTCTTCAGACAGGGGGAAAATCCTCCCAAAGACTGAGCCAGGAATCCACAAAACCCACTTCAGAAACAAACTCCTCCAAATTGCTCCATCATCTGAGGCATATCCCGGGGTACTGGGCCAGGTATCTGCCTCCTCCATGCTCCTTGCTATCAGGCAAGGAGTCTCACCACTCCACAGTCATCCTACACTAGGCACCCTCCTCACTCTCTACCCAAAACCAGAGCCAAGGAAGGAGCCCTGAGG
The DNA here is from genome assembly GCF_901001135.1 of Rhinatrema bivittatum. Lineage (NCBI taxonomy): Eukaryota > Metazoa > Chordata > Amphibia > Gymnophiona > Rhinatrematidae > Rhinatrema > Rhinatrema bivittatum. Next base: position 200,927,787 of record NC_042619.1, read on the forward strand.
ACCTGCAGAGGTCAGGAAAGCTAGGAAACGCTGTTTAAAGGACGCATGTATAACCCATCTATAATACCTAAACCCCAAACTATCCCTATTCAGATACATAGGATCACCCTGGAATCAGTCAAAGGAAGTACTCTGAGCATTTTCTTCCCAGGATGCAAGCTGAGACAGCAGGGATAACAAAAGGCTGCTTGCATTTCAGTATTTCCACTGACCACAGACTCTTTAGATGAATTCCGTTTTCTCTAGGACCAATCCACATATTAGAATTCAGGACAATGAACTGCAAACATCAATTTCCAGGATGGACGTGCAGAAAAATGCAACAAATGCTGGTGTGCTCTGAATTCCAGAAAAGGGTTTAGGACTGCCAATGCCCCCATTAGATGCCTGGTGGCGCAGGATCTTTTACTTTCAATAAAACTATGTGAAAGCCAATCATCAAAATTAGCAAAATGAAAATGCATTTACAATAATTTACACTACAAATGCAATAAAGCACTATATGATTTATCTAATTCATTGATAATTATTTCTTACAAGTGGATGCAAGCTTATTGGAAGCAAACTCTTTCTACTTTATTGGTATCCTTGCTCACATGCACTTAATGTAAATAAAACTTATTTCCCTAAATTTATACAGGAGAAGGAAAAGGAATAGGGGAAGGGATATTCTCTGAGCCCATGGGTTAGCAATCTTAGGGGTCTACTTATTAAGTCATGTTAAAATCAGTCAGTAATAACCCACAATAATACATGATTTGATTGCTGGATGTGTAAGAATGCTGGCAGCCATGCTCAGATTATTATGCAAGCTATATATCTTTTATTTACTGGCACAAAAATTGTCCAAAGATGTTAATTGCCACAAACTTTCCAGACCATCTAGCTTCCTTTCAGCGGTTTCTACTTCCATCTCAGACTGAGGCAGTGCTGGGCCTCGGCCTCATGTTTGGTTTGCAGAATTTTCCAGAAGGGAAGTTTCATGTAGAGTTCAGGGAGGTGCAAGTCAGGCAGTGATCGGTGTGTGTGTGTGTGGGGGGGGGGGGTCTCTCCCCCTTGGGGTTGGGATTTTGGTATAAGTAATGCTTCTCACAAGGTACTGAGAAGGAGATTGAAGGAGTAGAGCAGACAGAGGAAGAGAGGGGAATCTTTCTTAAGACTCTGTGCTGAATTGGGTTTAAGAGTTTTGGAGAGTTCTGCAGTTCAGCCTGTGAAAACAGTAAGGCTGCACGGTGGAAGGTTGCTCTTTTTAGGAGGAGCAAAAGGACATTCCTGCCAGTACTGACCGGGAGCCAGCCAGGAGGATAAGGACCTTTAGGTCTAGGGGGACACCATCCTACCTGAAAACGGCCACAGTCAGAGAAAGGTGAAGAGGAGAACTGTGAAACTGGGCAATGCTGTGATGGGTCTGAAGGAGAATGGGAAACCCTGATGAGATGGAGAAAAGACAGCTTTGTCCAAAGACCTTGGACAGACAAGTGAAAGAATGGTGAGTAATCTGCGGAGTACCTTGATGTGAACTGGTAAGCTGCTAAAGGATTTGTTTTAGATTTCTTGGCATATTCAGTCATTTTCATGATCACTGCTTGGACATTTCAGTGCTAATACCCAGACAAGTAGGGACATCCATCTAAGTGGCAGCGGCTGAATATCCAGTCCCATTCAGCGGCCACCACTTAGCCAGATAAGTATTTATTGGCTAAGTAGTTAACCAGATAAGTGGTGGGCGAGGTATGGACTTTCCAGGTAGGAGCTCCCTAGCAGGATAAGCAGTGATATTCAAACTAACAGGCTGACAGAGAACAGTGCAATCGCACCGTTTAGCCGTGCGTTTTAGACGTGCTATTATTACTCCTTATACTGGGAAAGTGTACAGAAAAGCAGAAAAAGCTGCATTACTGTACACCCTTCGACTTAATACCATAGCGATATTAAGTTAGAGGCATCAAAAATAAAAAAATTTAAAAAATCTGGCTGCCAGTCGGCGGGTTCGAAAACGGACACTAAATTTTGCTGGCGTCCATTTTCCGAACCAGCGACGGTCGCTCCCTGTGACAAGGTAAGGGCAAAGGCGATTGGCGCCATTTTGAAACCTCCAGCACCGGCACCGGCACGATTGAAGGGATGGCTCCTGGACCCCCCGCTAGACCACCAGGTACATCTAAAAGGTTTTTTGGGGGGTCGGGAGGGTGGGAGAAGCAAAGGGGTAATTTGAAAAGGGTCGGGGTGGGGTTTTTTTTTCGGGCCATCGGCACCTTTTTATCAGTGGTAGCCAAAATGGCGCCGATGGCCTGAGAGCGGGAGATCGCGCCGGAGATCGCGCCAGAGATCGCGCCAGAGATCGCGCCGGGGGACCCCCCCCCCCCCACTGGACCACCAGGTAATTTAACATTTTTTTTTTTTGGGGGGGGGGGGGGGGGGGGGTCGGTGGGGTTTTGTTTATCTGCGCAGGCCTCACTAAAAATTTAACAATGTGAATTGTAATCGGAACGATTCCAATTCATAATCTCTAACGATCCGATTTTTCCCTCCCACCATCCGAACCTGATCGTTAAGACGATCGGGCACACGATTCATATCTCTACGAATTAGGCAATTTCAACAAAATTGCCTAATCCGTCTTGTTTTGGGGAACCTGAAAATGAACGAGATTTTTCCAAAATGGTTTGGGCGATGGACATCTCTAGTGAGCATGTTTAACTTACTACGATAAGTATGAATATCGCTGCTTACACTGGATATTCAGCCGCTGCCACTTAGATGGATAAGTCCCTTCTTGTCTGGGTATTAGCGCTGAATATTGGCCTCCAAATGACCAAGCAGTGAGCATGAAAATGACAGAACATTCCAGGTAACTAGTGATCTATTAGGGTACGTTTGGTGGCAAACCGTGCAGCTGAATATCCCGTGTAAGTTAGCTGGATAAGCCCTTATAAACAAATTCTCTCTTTGATTTGGAAAAACTCCTTCCTTGGTGTGTGCTCCTATTTTTAATTCTTGAGTTTATCTCCCCATGGGCCTTACAACTTTGCCATCCCCCACTGGACAGAATCCTGGTTCCGGGGGCTGCAGACAGGTCTTTTCCCATCCCTGCAGCCCCCAAAGGTGACCCCTGGAGAAGGGGGGCTTACACCAAGTTTATGTGCACCCTACAAATATGCCTAGTTTGGTGATTGCAGTGCAGTTCCTTGGCTGGGCTTCTTGTCAGAACCCTACAATCAGGGGTGGTTGTATAATGAGGCAGGGTGAGGCGTCCGCTTCAGGTGGCAGAATTTTGAGGCAGCAAAAAATGACCCACTCAGAATGCCACTGTGGCGTCCGCCTCGCCCTGCCTACCCCTGCTGCGGCTGCTGAACCAGGCTGGTGGTGGAAGAAAAGAGGAGGGTCGCTGCTGCAGGCTGTCGCCGTCGGAGGCCAGGCCAGTGGCGTGGAGGAGGGTTGCCACTGACACTGGAGGCCAGGCTGGCGGTGTGGAGGAGGGATGCTGACAGAGGCCAGGCTGGCAGCATGGAGAAGGGATGCTGATGCCGATGGAGGCCAGGCTGGCATGCCGGCGGCAGCTGAAGGGAGGAGGGCGGGGGGGGGGGGTGGAGTGAGGGGGGGGAGGGCAAGGGGGGTGCCATCTCATCCCTCACCTCAGGTGGCAGGTTGCCTTGTGCCGCCCCTGCCTACAATCATGGGCTCTGAATCCACCGCTTCCTTTTCAAAAAGCTTTATTCATACAAAATCCTTTTTCATGTGCATAAGTGGTGCTTTGCAAGTCAACCAAGGGGCTTTGCTTGTAAAAGGAACTTTACCTGTACTCACGTTAGGCATTCTGGGGGGAGGGCGGGCCTTTCCAATTTCAAAAGTCTGTGTGGGTGCCTCCACATGCAGAAAGATACACCTGCTCCGGGACAACCTGCACACTTTCAAAATTCTTTGAAAGCTTGGGCTAAAGTCTGTGGGTAAACAATAGGAGCTGCTTGAAAATGACCCTTCTGGGAAGCAGTGGTCATGATGACTCCCTCCCCCTGGGAGCTGTGAATTCTGCCTCTGCAGCATCTCCCGTTAACCTGACTCAGGGATTGAACTGGGGACGACCAGCAGCTCCTCTCAGAGCACAGGTGGGCAAAAACTATGGCCTATGGGACTCTTTCATCTGGCTTCTTTATCACTTTTAAACAGAAAAGTGTCATGGCAGACCATACCACCTATCTAATCTGCCCAGGCACACAACTGCTCAGCTCTCTAATCCCTACCTCTCCCTCCGAGATCTCCTGAGCTTGTCCTTTTCAGGCCCCTTCATGTTATAGACCTGAGGTCATTCCTACTCTTGCTGATGTCATCTCAGCCTCTTCCCTCTGCTGTGGTCTGAGTCTGGGCTATCCCTACATTTCCTTCTTTTAGCTTGGTAAGGGTGCTCCTCTTAATCATGGAAAATATTGCTGCTGAAAGTCATTGTCTGTGGTTTTATCTTTAAAGGATCTACTCTATTTTGTCCATTTCTGGAAAACTCTCTTTCTGTACATACATAAATGCACAGAGCTTTAATATTCAAAATGAGGGAAATAAATGCTTGAGCAGTACTATTTATCTCAGTCATTTGCACACAGGGAGGTAACTTTAAAACATCTGCGAGCGCACCCATAATCGCATGTACGTATTTTATATATCGGGTGCAAATGCACGTGCACGATGTAAAATACATGTAAATCTACTCTACCCCATGATTGTGTATCTAAAAGAAATGCAGCATTTATTTTCAACATTATCTGGCTAAGAGGCGCTGTTTAAGACTTATCTGGCTACGTGACCGCAAAGCTGCCACTTGGATGGATAAATCATAATTTATCTGGATACGTGGAGCGCGTCTCCTGTACGCGTGCATTTGTACTTCTAATTTTAAACATTTATGCGGGCAGATTTCACGCGCACATTTTTCTTATCACTTGTCTGCACATTTTAAAACATGAGGGTGTGAAGGAAATTTCCAGTTTAGCCAATTCAGCCATCAGTTTGCCCAGTCTATCTATAGGTCATGGATATCCTCCTGGTTCTTCAGCCTGAACTCTCCCCCCCCTCCCCCCAGTTCAATCACACCCCTCACTCAATCAGTATTTGGCAATAAAGACTTCTATTCTCACTCTTAAGCCAGATAATCAGCAGATGTAAATGTGCACAGGTAACAGACTTATACAGGTCACTATGGTAGAAATGTTGGCCCCGCGCAGGACTATCCCTTTTTTACATACCCTATTTTGCTCAAGCACGCATATATGGACGCGTATGTGAATCCTAAATACATAGTATGCGCACATGGAATATCTCTTAAAATTCATCTTTTAGTCTTTCATCTGGTTACCATTCTGAAAATTAAAAAGGCATAGACGAAGTAAAGACTAAAAGGAGGAGGAATAATCTCCTAGAAGCTGCTGGGCTTGTGTGCCTGACAGCTGGAAGACCTCGCTAGCACAGTAGGTGGGGATAAGTGCAGTCAGTCAAGCTTGTACAGCTGAGGGGTGGGAGATGTGCTTAGCTGCTGCCTGTCACCTCTTAATCACCCATCACCCTCCCTATCATCAGAGTGCCTTTGATCATTCACGTTTAGTTTCTGGTAAAATTCCCTCTTTTCTTCATTCTCTTCTGAGCTGAGTAAGGGCGTGTAAACTTCCAAAAGCCCATCTGGAGCTGTATTAAGTCAAATTAAAAGGAACCAATATTTTTCTTTCTGCTTCTCTGTTTTTGTTTGTTAACATTTCTTTCCATGCATTCACATGAGCTAACCTGGCAAGCATGTGGCTTTCTCCTGGAAGAGTGTAGGCAGAGACAAGTAGGCACACTGGTCTGTATCTGCCAGCATTTCTGTGTTACTAATAAAAATTCACACTTAGCAGAAAATAAATGCACAAACAAGCACGGACACCTTACCTTCTTTACATTTCTTATCAAGATGTATAAAGTGTTCCAGGCATAGAATGGGATTAAAGTCCTTTTTGAATAAAGCCCACTGCCTGAAAAGGATCTAGTGAAAATAAAAATGCAAAAATGTTCTGCACACATACCCCAAGCTGGGCAGGAGACAGGGTATTTCAGTGGGTGCTAGCAGAACATTGAAAATGCATAATATATCATAAACAAAACCTCATGGATTATGCTACCAGCAAAAAAGAATCAGATTTTCTGTGTATACAACTTCAGAGGTTAATTTTCAAAGGCTTAGTCAAGATCTACATAGGTAAAAATGGGTACAATGGTAGAATATGTCAAAGTAGATTTTCTAACAACAAACAGGAGCACTACTGCACAAAAATAATCTAAAAACCACAGGAAATGTGCAGGAAAGAATTCAATGTCCACACGAAATTCAGTAGTACAATGTTTTCATTTTGAACGGCAACTCCACAGTGTTTTCATTTTGAACGGCAACTCCACAGTTATACACGGGAGTTCACTAATGGGAGTTAGCACTCGCTAACTCCCGTTATTGTGCACTAACATATGTTAGCATGCATTAACAAAAAAATGTTTATTTTTGTTACTTTTGTTACTGTTTGCTATTTTTGTTAGTGCACGCTAACTCCCGTTAGAGCGCACTAACCCAAAAAATGATTTTTCACTAAAACAAAAATGGGGATCCATGGGAAAATGAGATTTTTCCGCAGCCAGATGATCCCGAAAGCGGGAATGATCAGGCACCCGATTCACATCCCTAGTTTTGAGAAAGTAGATTTTCAACCAGCTAAAGGAATGCACAAACATTTACCCAGATTAAAAAGAGGCATTCCAAGAGCTATAATTTGCTCATGGAAGGAAAACCTTTAAACTAGAACATTTTTAAACTAGAACATGTGGTAAACCAACAGTCACTCAGCAATGCATGGTATGGAGGATGATATCTTTGAAGGATACTAGCAAAACTGAGAAATTAGAGCATCCTGATAGAGATATTTCAATAAAGGCAAAAGCAACTCCAGGAGCCTTCAAGTAAAGAGCAGGCAGAGTTATAAGAAATGTGAACCTAACTCAAACCTATTTGTGATACTAGATGAAGAGGGAGACATAATTGGCAGAGACCTGAGGGAAGGAGGATAACCAAATGGACAGTGCTATACCAGGATACAAATATTATCACAATTATAGACTGGATCAAATTAGTGTGTGTGAAGTGGGGGTTGTGGCGCTAAATGTTAGGGATGGCATAGAATCAAACAGGATAATGATCCCGCAGGAGCTAAATTCAGTGTGGAACCTTTATGGATAGACATTCAATATGTGTTGGGGAAGAGTATATCAGTGGGGGTGTACTCCCAACTGCCTGGTCAGAATGAACAGACAGATAATGCAATGCAAACAGAAATCAGGGACGCTAACAATTTCAGCAGCACAGTAATAATGGAAGATTTCAATTCTCCCAATATTGACTGGGTAAATGTCACATCAGGACATGCTGGGCAGGTAAAGTTTATAGATAAAATAAATGACAGTTTCATGGAGTAGCTGGTCATGGAACTGATAAAGGCTCCCCCGAAACGATAGAAAAAACCCCACGATATTGATCGTGGGGGTTCTCTTATTATTTTGGGGGAGGGCGGGAAAACGGCACACAAAAATAACCCCTAAAGATGGCGCCGGCCATCCAGTGCTCCCTCCATGTGACAGGGGCTGGCCAATGGCACGGATACCCTGTCACATGGTAAGGGCAAAGGCCATGAGCGCCATTTTTATTAGTGGCAGCCGACGGCGGGAGATCACTCCTGGGACCCCAACTGGACCACCAGGTACCTGTAAAATGTTTTTGAGGGGGTCGGGAGGGTGGGGGAAGCAAAGGGGTTAGTTTTAAAGGGTCGGGGTGGGTTTTTTGTTTATCAGCTCGGGCACAGCCGATAAACAAAACCACAATCGGGCCCGATGGAAAAAACCCCACATGTGAATCGGAACCGGAATCGGAACCGATTCCGGTTCCGATTCACATCTCTACATAATATGACCATATTGTAACACAGTAACATAGTAACATAGTAATGATGGCAGAAAAGGACCAAATAGTCTATCCAGTTTTCCCAGCACGTTTTTTATTGTAGTAACTGCCATTCCATGCAAGTTACCCTCATGTTTCTGCTAAGGATGGTAACTGCCGCTCTGTGAAAGTTAACCCCATGTTTCTATTAAGGGTAGTAATTGCCATGCAGCATAGGTTACCCTCATATTTCTGTTAAGGATAGTAACTGTCCCTCTGTGCAGGTTACCCTCATGTTTCTCTTAAGGATAGTAATTGTTGCTCTGTGCAGATTACCCCCGTGTTTCTCATAAGGGTAATAACTGCCACTCCGTGCAGATTCCTCCCATGTTTCTGTTAATGGTAGTAACTTCTGCTCCATGCAGGTTACCCCCATGTTTCCCTTAATGGTATTAACTGCTGCTCTTTTCAAGTTAACCTCATGTGTCATGTTGTGTTATGTTGTGCAGGTTACCTCCATGATTCTCAAGGTTAGTTCATGCAGTTACCCCCAATCAAAACCAAGCAAGCATCAAACCCATCAAATTAGATGTAATAACTGAAGGGAGGACATTATGGATTTAATTTTTGAAATGGGAACTACCATAAAATGAGGAAAAAAGAAAAAACTAAAAGGTGCAGATGCAAAGGTTAAAAATGTATATCAGTCATCGGCATTGTTTAAAAATAACCAAACAGAAAAAGGATCCTCGTTTATATTCTGATTTGTCAGGCAGTTCCATGCAGATTGCATTCAAGAACTGCAGGTACCAAAGCTGGGAGATAAGCGCATAGGTCAGTCCGGTACGTGCCGAGTGGATTTTAAAAGGCGTGTGAGTACGTGCATGTCTCCCGGTACGTGCACAAAACATTTCTTTCAAAAAACGGGAGCTGCATCAGCATGATCTGGGTGGGGCATGGGAGTTCCTGGATTTTTGAATGAAACCAGCTTGTAAGTATTTACTTGCCCAAGTGTGCACCAGGGTCCCCTACTTCGTAACTTTACTTCTGCTATAGATGGCTTGTAAGTCATGAAATCATTAAAACTAGGCTAGTCAGTGGGATTTGAAGGGTTACCTGGGGCTAACAGGGTAAAAGGAAGGCTATTTAACAAGGGGGTTTAGAAAGTCCTATCTTTTACCTGGGCGAACTGGGAATGTAGTGGCAAAACTGATGATTGTGTCGGCTTGTGTATGTACTAAAATTCCCCCATTTACGCAACAGAGGTGGAATTTGTGTGCACATATGTGCATCTATATAAAATTGTGCACACATGCATGTGATATGCTGCAACTCATTTTATACCATGCGTGCATATATGCATGCATGTTATAAAATGTCCTCATCCACTAGTGCGAGTCAGCATATGCATGTACATGTGTGCCCATACAGCTATTTAAAAGTTACTGTTCCTGTTTTGTACCTGAGGCAAAAGGAAGGTAATGTGACTTGCCCAAGTTCACAAGTTGCTGCAGAGGGATTTGATCTCTGACTTTCCTGGTTCACAGCCCACTGCTCAAACCACAAGGATACTTGCCCACTCCTGCATGCAAGTGAAGATAAAGAGTCTTTTATCTTGCTTTTAAGACATTGTTTAAAATTACCATTTTGGAAGTCCAAACCAGGTATATTCCATGTTTTTAAAAAGACAGAAGGAAGGGCAAATGACTGTCAAATGGCAACTTGAAAGAGGTTATCTAAACCAATAGAACTTCCTTCAAAAGCTGAAAAGGGAATCCAAATGAAGAAAATAGAAAAAAGCAGAAGCACTGACAAGCTAGATCTAAAATATTGATAAGGCAGGCACAAAGGAAACTTGAGAAAACCTTGCCCTTGAGGCTAAAATAATATAAAATACTATGATAAATCACCCAGAGTCCAGTTACACATAGAAATCCAATGCTACAAATAGGCTTGAGTTAGGCTCCCATTTTTTTTAGGGTGCACTAATCCAAAACAAAATGAATAAAATGAATGCACTTCCCTAGACAGTATTCAAATCTCAGGTTATGTCCAGCTAGCTCCATAACTTGCCAAGAAAAAGCCTTTGAATTTTGAGCTACTGAATGTTCATCAGCTTAAGAGCACATGAAGATAATTTCAATATCTTTGCTTCCATGCATTACTGCATAGAGATAGTTTCAGTAAATTTGCATCCATGCATTAGTTTGCAGATAACTTCAGTAACTTTGCACCATGAATTTCTGCATGCAGATAGCTTCAGTAAGTTTGCATCCATACATTACTGTATGCAGATAATTTCAGTAACTTTGAATCCATGCATTACTGCATGCAGAATAGATAGCTTCAGTAACTTTGCATCCATGCATGCAGATAGTTTTAGTAACTTTGAATCCATGTATTGCTGTATGCAGATAGTTTCGGTAGCTTTGCATTCATCCTTTACTGTGTGCAGATAACTACAGTAAATTTCCATCCATGCATTACTGTACGCAAATTCATTTGTTTTTTTTTTTAATCCATTTATGTAATGGAAAGACAGTTCTCCAATATTCCCCTTCCTGTAGTTGTCAAAAGCAAGTTTCCACTAGCTATGTCCAAACTAACAAACCAAAGTTCTTAAAGTAAACAGGAACTGTGTCAAAGCTTTATTTATAAACAGATTGGATTTACACTTTTATCACAACTCAATAAATTCACAGCTACATCTACCAGATGCTCGACCTGTATTAGCACTGTGCAGCTACAAGAAATTTCATGGATTCAGAGACATGGGGGTAAATTCTCAATAGTGCACTTAAATGACGCTCTAAGGGCCGGATTTTAAGAGGTACGCCTGATTTTATAACATGCGCGTGCAGCCGTGCGCACTTTATAAAATCCGGGGTCAGCGCACGCAAGGGGGTGCACACTTCTGCACCTTGAGCGCCGTGCCCTAGGGGAACCCCAAAGGCTTTCCCCGTTCTCTCTTCCCCCACCACCTTCCCCTATCTAACCTGCCCCCCAGCTCTACCTAAATCCCCCCCCCCCACCTTTATTTTTTAATTTACGCCTGCCTCTGGGCAGGCATAGGTTGCGTGTGCCGGCCGAGTGCCGTGCACAATCCCCGGGCCCAGTGGCAGTGGAGAGGCCTCTGTCCATGCCCATTCCCCACCCCGGCACTGCCCATTTTTCAAGCTCCGGGACTTACATGCGTCCCGGGGCTTGCACGCGTAACCGGGCCTATGCGAAATAGGCTCGGTGCGCATAGGCTTTGAAAATCTGCCTCTAAATGTACTGCACTCAAATTCAAACAATATTCAAATACACGGCACTGTGCAGGCTTGTTATGCAGTTAGAGAACTACACGCGTTAGCCGACCCACTCACATGCAGTTAGAACTGCCACACTGGGATGGATCAACGGTCCATCAAGCCTAGTGTCCTGTTTGTTATAGAGACCAATCTAGGCCATAAGTAACTGGCAGGATACCAAAATGTAGATAGATCCCATGCTGCTATCATCCAGAGTTAAGTAGCGTCTTTCCCTATGTCTACCTGATTAGTAACAATTTATGGACATTTCCTCTAGGAACTCAACCAAACCCTTTTTACACCCAGAAATGTTATCTACCTTTACAACATCTGGAAATTAATTCCAGAGCTTAATTGTGTGTTGAATGAAAAAATATTTAAGAACATAAGAACATAAGAACATGCCATACTGGGTCAGACCAAGGATCCATCAAGCCCAGCATCCTGTTTCCAACAGTGGCCAATCCAGGCCATAAGAACCTGGCAAGTACCCAAAAACTAAGTCTATTCCATGCTACTGTTGCTAGTAATAGCAGTGGCTATTTTCTAAGTCAACTTAATTAATAGCGGGTAATGGACATCTCCTCCAAGAACTTATCCAATCCTTTTTTAAACACAGCTATACTAACTGCACTAACCACATCCTCTGGCAACAAATTCCAGAGTTTAATTGTGCATTGAGTGAAAAAGAACTTTCTCCGATTAGTTTTAAATGTGCCACATGCTAACTTCATGGAGTGCCCCCTAGTCTTTCTATTATCTGAAAGTGTAAATAACCTATTCACATCTACCCGTTCTAGACCTCTCATGGTTTTAAACACCTCTATCATATCCCCCCTCAGCCATCTCTTCTCCAAGCTGAAAAGTCCTAACCTCTTCAGCCTTTCCTCATAGGGGAGCTGTTCCATTCCCCTTATCATTTTGGTAGCCCTTCTCTGTACCTTCTTCATTGCAATTATATCTTTTTTGAGATGCGGCGACCAGAATTGTACACAGTATTCAAGGTGCAGTCACACCATGGAGTGATACAGAGGCATTATGACATTTTCCGTTTTATTCACCATTCCCTTTCTAATAATTCCCAACATTCTGTTTGCTTTTTGACTGTCGCAGCACACTGAACCGACGATTTCAATGTGTTATCCACTATGACGCCTAGTAGGGATGTGAATCGTTTTTTGACGATTTAAAACAATCGTCAGATATATTTTAAATCGTCAAAAATCATTAGAGCCGCGATACAATAGCAATTCTCCCGATTTATCGTCAAAAAATCATAAATCAGGGGAGGGGGGAGGGGGGAGGGCGTGAAAACCGGCACACCAAAACAACCCTAAAACCCACCCCGACCCTTTAAAACAAATCCCCCACCCTCCCGAACCCCCCCAAAATGTTTTAAATTACCTGGGGTCCAGTGGGGGGTCCCGGCGCGATCTCCCACTCTCGGGCCACGGCTGCATTAATAGAAATGGCGCCGGTGGCCCTTTGCCCTTACCATATGACAGGGCAAAGGTAGCACCGGCGCCATTTTGGTTCCTGTCACCCGACATCACAAGTGCAGGAGATGGCTCCCGGACCCCCGCTGGACCCCCAGGACTTTTGGCCAGCTTGGGGGAGCCTCCTGACCAATGGCACCGGTAGCCCCTGTGACACAGGCTATCAGCGCCATGATGAAACCGGCAAACGAGAGTGTGAGAATGCAGAGATGGCTTCTAGACTCTCCGCTGGACCACCAGGGAGTTTTGGTAAGTCTTGGGGGGGTCAGGAGGGTGGGGGGTTGTAGTTAATTTTAATTTTAGCTGGGACATAAATTTAACTCGCCATATTAACGCATCGGGGCGCCATATGGCCGAATGTAATGCATTTGCGCCCCGACGAATCCGAATCACGAATGCAACGAAAACCTTTTGGGTGCACATCCCTACCCCTGTCTACCCTTGGTTACTTCTCCACAACACCTCTGTGGAGTGAAGCAGGCAGGGGATGTCAGTGGAGTCAAGCTTCAGTGGTGGCATTTGGGGAAAGGAGACAGAGGATCTCAGCAGAGTCATGTCTTGGAGACAGAGTTTGTTAAAAGAAGGCAGAGGATCTCAGTGAAGTCATGCCTCAGTGGTGTTTGGCCAGCACCACTCCTGAGGCCTTATTGCACTGACCTCCCCTTCCTGCTATGCCTCAACAACTGTTTGGAGACAAAGCAGGCAGGGGAGTTCAGTGGAATCAGGCCTCAGAGGTGGTGTTTGTGAAATACCATGACTGTGGCATGACTCCACTGAATTCCCCTGCCTGCTTCACCCCAAACAGTTCTTGAGGAGAAGCAGGCAAGGGAAGACAGTAGAATCATACCTCAGTTGGGGTGGAAACACCTCCCCTGAAGCCTGATTCCACTGACCTCCTCTGCCTTAAAAAAAAAAAAAAAAAGAAAAGAAAAATGTCTTAAACTTTATGTTTTCAGGAAATAGCATACACAATTAACAAACAGAACATGCTATTTGCTACAAGTGCAGACTGTTTCCTGAAAATGATAGAAACACAATTAAAGCAAAAAACCCCCAGAAAAACCATAGCAGAGAGACTGAATGAATTCTTTGCTTTGGTATTCACCGAGTAAGATGTAAGAGAGACAACGCTGACAAACGGGGAGCAGCAGTGATCATGGACAGAATAGTACATCAGGCAGAAGTGCTGTGACCTTTTATGTGGTTTTACCTGATGATCCAATGCTTTTCAAATCTCAGATAGCACTTTGGAGGCAGCTGGGAATGAACTGGAAAAACTGGCAATGGCGTCACTGCGCGTGTCTTAAAGTTCCCCAACCTAGGCGGCAGAAGCGGCATTTGCATGGCGGGCATGCATCCACTTAAAATTGCATGCACATGTGCATGCGGCCAATCTATTTTATAACATGTGCACATATACGCACATATGTTAGAAAATGGCCGCGTCCCTGGGCATGGGTCACCCAACACACGCACATGTGCACCCGCACACCGGCTTTAATGTTAGCGTCTTATGAAATGAGGCCCTAAAATCTGCAAAAAAGTAAAAGAAAAATAAGGAAAAAAATGAGTGGGGACATCCCTATCAATTCTACAATGCTTCACGTTTTGCTACTAACCCCAAGAAATCACCTGCTATATATATATCTCCTTAATCAAATGTTATTGCCATATTCTATATTTTTTTACTACCAAATGTTTGTAACCACTTAATTATTGTGAGGAAGGGTGGTGGTTTCATATTTTACTAATCGGGCACTCTCCATGTTGCCTCTTAGCACTTCAATTTTTTAATCATTAACTCACCTCCCCTTACCTCTGTTTACTACCAAAGTATTTTTTTATTGAAGAATATGGCAATAAAATTTGTTTGATACTAGTAACCAATTTTTTTATTACTTTTTAATTTTACTAGTGCGCACTCGCCTCCTGATTATTATCCCCATTAGTAAAACATGTTTTTTTTAAATGTTTTTTTCTTTTTTACTTAGCTTGCTACGTTGTTTCCTCCTCTTGAAAATATGAGCACCGGATGAGCAACAATAGCGGATTTGCTTGAAATAGAGTTTTTAAAAAAAAGTTTAAAAGAAATAATTCCTGAGGAAGGCATCGTGCCGAAACTTGTACAAGTCGACATCGTTACCATTCATCTTGGACTCTCAGAATATATTTTCAAGAGGAGGAAACAAGTTAACAACCTAAGTAAAAAAGAAAAAAATATTTAAAAACATATGTTTTACTGACGGGGATAATAATCAGGAGGCGAGTGCGCACTAGTAAAATTGAAAAGTAATTAAAAAAATTGGTTACTAGTATTGAACACATTTTATTGCCATATTCTTCAATAAAATATACTTTGTTAGTAAATGGAGGTAGGGGGAGGTGAGTTAATAATTAAAAAATCGAAGTGCTAAGGGGCAACATGGAGAGTGCCCGATTAGTAAAATATGAAACCACCACCCTTCCTCACAATAATTAAGTGGTTACAAACATTTGGTAGTAAAAAAATATATAAAATATAGAATACGGCAATAACATTTGATTAAGGAGATATATATATACCAGGTGATTTCTTGGGGTTAGTTCAATTGATTAAAACCTGGGTGAGTTATCTTTAATTAAGATAATTGTGTCACATATAGTTAGTAATATGTGACACAATTAGAAAAAGAAAGCACTAAAAGAGCATTCCTGTGTGTTCCTCTTTGGATTAAAATAGAATCCAGCTCCTAAAACTCACCTCCAAGCTCCAAGCTTGCTTTCTGCTCACTCAAGTGCTGCTTTGTCTCTCCCACAGTAAATCTTGAGCATGCAGAACCCTTCCCATAGCTGATGCTAAAAGGGGCTTGAGCCATTTATTTTCAGTACCAGAGAAATATTCCTCTTGCTGCAGTCCATCCTGGAATTAAGGCTGCAAACTTTACAGAGAATGAGGACAATTTTCCAAGCTGTTTCTCTGGCTGAAAATAGCCCTGCTAAAAGTGTACCCCCAGCTTGCACAGTAGGATAAAAAGAGGGTGTTTAGGTCATGGGAGGGAAAAGCGTGCACATATGGTACTTCCTATTTTCAAAAGTGCATGAGCCATTCCCGTCCCCTCTACTTTCCCCCGCACAAACTGTGGGTAGTTTTAGCGTGTACACGTTAGTTAGGGTGGCCAAACTAAAAATTAGCCACAAAGCATGGTCAGCGAAAGCATCCTTTTACTTTGCAAGTGGAGCTACTGCACAGTATTGCCCCCAGCATGATCAGAATACCATGCAATGCCTTTAAAGCGGCTGAAAGGAACAGAACAGCTTTAAAAAGAAGTGCTTTATAAAACTGGCAAGCAGTCAAACCTCGCTTTTCCTTTAACATTTAGAAATAAATCCACATTTCAGTTGTGCACATAGCTTGAGTCCAGATAAGTCCATGTTCAGTTTAAACTGAGAACTAGAAAAGGTGACCCAAAAGAATGAAAGAGAAAAGAAAGGACTGAGCGGGGATTTGATAGAAGTTTATAAAATCGTGATTGGTACAGGCCAAGATAAGAACATAAGAAGTGCCTTGCTGGACAGGAAAAAAGGTCCATTGAGCCCAGCAGCATTCTGTCTTCCACAATGACAAGTCTGGGTTATTAGGGAGTATCTGACAGAACCTAACAAGTAGATACAAATCCTTGTGTTGACTTCCAGGGACAAACAATGGCTTTCCCCAAGTCCAATTGGCTAATATAGTGTTATGGACTTTTCCTTCAGGAACTTGATCAAACCCCTCTTAAACCTCACTGTGCTCATCGCCTTGATCACATCCTCTGGCAACAGATTCCAGAGCTTGATTGTGCATTGAGTGAAAAAATACTTCCTCCAGTTTCTTTTAAATCTTCTACCTGTTAGCTTCAAGGACTATCCCCTAGTCCTAATGCTATTTGAAAGGGTAAATAACTGTTCTCTGTTTAGACAATAGTTATTTGCTAAGACTAGGGGGCACACCATTAAATATCTGGTACCTGATTTAAAGCAAATTACAGAGAGTACTTTTTCACTCGATGCTTAATTAATCTATGAAATTTGCTACCAAAGAATATGGTCCAACTTAATAATTTAGCTGAGTTTAAAAAAGGTTAGACTACGTTTAAAAAAGATTGATAATTTAACCCAAAGTAAATGAAGGCAGCTGTGCTATGCACAAGAGTACAGCACTGACTTCATTCAAAACTCTTTACAAATTGCTTTCAATCAAGGTGCTTAAGTGCAATCTAAATTTACCACATTACATTGATCTAAAATCTACCTGCATGAAAACATGTTTCATATATATAGGGGTAAAAGTACACAAATACCCTGGCTTCCAATGCATCAAGGTGGAAATAAAATGAAGATGTATTCATTCTCATATGACAGGGTTTCCAACACACTACAGTCCACAGACAGGTTCTAATTCCTGTGTAAAAGATATTTGATCATCTGTAGAATACTTGACATAAGAACATAAGAAATTGCCATGCTGGGTCAGACCAAGGGTCCATCAAGCCCAGCATCCTGTTTCCAACAGAGGCCAAACCAGGCCACAAGAACCTGGCAATTACCCAAACACTAAGAAGATCCCATGCTACTGATGCAATTAATAGCAGTGGCTATTCCTTAAGTAAACTTGATTAATAGCAGTTAATGGACTTCTCCTCCAAGAACTTATTCAAACCTTTTTTGAACCCAGCTATACTAACTGCTCTAACAACATCCTCTGGCAACAAATTACAGAGGTTTACTGTGTGTTAGGTGAAAAAAATGTTCTCCAATTAATCTTAAATGTGCTACTTGCTAACTTTATGGAATATCCCCTAGTCCTTCTATTATTCGAAAGTGTAAATAACCGATTCACATCTACTCATTCAAGACCTCTCATGAGCTTAAAGACCTCTATCATACCCCCCCTCAGCTGTCTCTTCTCCAAGCTGAACAGTCCTAACCTCTTCAGCCTTTCCTCATAGGGGAGCTGTTCCATCCCCTTTATCATTTTGGTTGCTCTTCTATATATCTTCTAAATCACAACTATATCTTTTTTGAGATGCGGCGACCAGACTTGTACACAGAATTCAAGGTACGGTCTCACCATGGAGTGATACAGAGGCATTATAACATTTTCTGTTTTATTAACCATTCCCTTCTTAATAATTCCTAACATTCTGTTTGCTTTTTTGACTGCTGCAGCACACTGAGCTGATGATTTTAAAGTATTATCCACACTGATGCCTAGATCTTTTTCCTGGGTGGTAGCTCCTAATATGGAACCTAACATCGTGTAACTACAGCAACAGATTCCAGAGCTTGATTGTGCATTGAGTGAAAAAATACTTCCTCCAGTTTCTTTTAAATCTTCCGCCTGTTAGCTTCAAGGACTATCCCCTAGTCCTAATGCTATTTGAAAGGGTAAATAACTGTTCTCTGTTTAGACAATAGTTATTTGCTAAGACTAGGGGGCACACCATGAAATAACTGGTACCTGATTTAAAGCAAATTACAGAGAGTACTTTTTCACTCCATGCATAATTAATCTATGAAATTTGCTACCAAAGAATATGGTCCAACTTAATAATTTAGCTGAGTTTAAAAAAGGGTTATTTTTCCCTATATGCAACACCTTGCACTTGTCCTCATTAGATTTCATCTGCCATTTGGATGCCCAATCTTCCAGTCTTGCAAGGTCCTCCTGTAATGTATCACAATCCGCTTGTGATTTAACTACCCTGAATAATCCTTACTTTAGAAGCACAGAAAAGCAGATAAGGACTGTAAAGACCATCTTAGCAGTAATGAGGGGTAAAGGCCTGCTTTACATGTTTGAGAAATTGAGATGATACTTGTTGAGTTTGATGGCTCACAGGTTCCTGCCTCTTTCTGCGCCCCTTAGGCGCATGGGCTTCTCAAAGGGATCATGGTAGAAAAAGTCCCTGTGGCCGCTACTGATTATGTCATCCACCCTATAAAAGGGAAGCTCCTCTGATGCACGCTGCCTCAGCAACAAGTCCTCCTATATTCTGCAGTGCGTGTTAGAGATGTGAATCGGAACCGGAATCGGTTCGGATTCCGGTTCCAATTCACATGTGGGTTTTTTTTCATCGGGTATCCATGCCATTGGCTGGCCCCTGTCACATGGTAGGAGCACTGGATGGCCCGCACCATTTTTAAAGATGGCGCCGGCCATCCAGTGCTCCCTCCATGTGACAGGGGCCGGCCAATGGCACGGATACCCTGTCACATGGTAAGGGTAAAGGTCATCGGTGCCATTTTGATTAGTGGCAGCCGACGGCCCGAGAGCGGGAGATCGCTCCCGGGACCCCCACTGGACCACCAGGTACCTGTAAAATGTTTTTGGGGGGGGGTCAGGAGGGTGGGGGAAGCAAAGGGATTAGTTTTAAAGAGTTTGGGTGGGTTTAGGGGTTATTTTTGTGTGCTGTTTTTTTCCGCCCTCCCCCAAAACGATAAGAGAACCCCCACGATCAATATCGTGGGGTTTTCCTATCGTTTCGGGGGAGCCCCCGATTTCTGATGATTTTGAAAATATCGACGATATTTTCAATCGCCGAAGCCCAATTCACATCCCTAGTACGTGTTGCTTCCAGCCTGTTCCATTCTTCATCTGTCCAGCTTGTTTCAGCCTTTGTCTTCCCAGCCTGCTCCAGCCCTATCCATCCCTCTTTCTATCCCTCGGATGGATATATGGTTCTGAACTTTGCCTTAACTCCCAATATGCTTGATCACTGCTTGCCTCTGACCCTTGCCTGGACACTGGATATGCTTGACCGCCGCTTGCCTATGACCTTAGCCTGGCCTTGGGCCACATCCCTTGTTATCAGCAGAGACCCTCGCCTAACTCCTGCCGGCCCCAGCAGCCAATGAGGGGAATGTGGGCTCAAAAGGAGAAGCTCCAGATCAGTCTCTGCTTCGCCTGGGTTTGCCTGCTGGCAGTGAGAACCTGCAGGGCTCCTCCGTGCAGACAGAGCCAATCTCACCCCAGTCCAAGGGTCCACAGATACAACAGTGCTATTCACATCATGGTCTACGATTGAGTCAGGAGACATTACTGCAATACCATCATTTAGAGTTAAATGGAGAAACCAAATCAGAAGGAGGGTCCTTTCAGTTCTGGCTCCTACCTTGTGGAATAACCTTCCAACAGAGATCATGCAAGACCTGAATTACCTCACCTTTCAAACGAAGGGGAAAACCTGCCTTTTCCAGAGCCCTGGAGGGTACAGCTTTTCGAGAGCTGGGAGGGAGTACAATATCTTTATTCTGGGTTGCTAGTGATGCACTGGTATTTACAGGGATATTTAGTTTGTGGTTGTTTTGTTGGTATTGTATAATTCTGTTTTAATTTTGCTAGTGGGATGGTATTTAAAATAGGCTTTCAAAAGATTTTTGGATGATTCAAGGATTAGAAGGTTGGTGTCTGCGCTTGTACAAATGGGGCATTAGATTTGCAGAAATCAAACATTTAATATAATTAGCCCTAAGGAGTTCTGAAGGCAGTAGCTGGCAAACTAGAGTTGGAATTTGGAGGGAGAGGCCGTATTCTCCTTTCTTCTCTCCGCCTGCAGTGATTTGGAAGAGTGGCACCACAGGATGTTTGCTGCGGATGTGGTATTGTAGTAGATAAATTTCTTAGTGGGAGTTGTAATTAGGTATGATGGGAGAGGCTGGAAGGAAGAGGAAGTGAGGGGATGGGGTTCACCATGTTGCATGAGGGACTGTTGGTTGCTGTTTACCTGTGTGTTCTCTTTTCTGAACAGCTCCTGAAGTAAACCCCATTGGTGGTCTGCAAGTATTTGCAAAGTCACAGAATGCCTTGAAAAAGCCTCTTGCTTTAGTAGGAAAAAGCACTGGAAGTTTCTTTCCTTTTTTTTATTCCTTGAAGGACGAGTTCCCCCCCTTCCCAATGGAATACAGCTCATCTCTCCTTGGGTTTTTCTCCAGGGACAGAAAACCCTATGCACTGGTGAGGTCTTTAAATTGGATTTTCTAGAAGCATTCTAGGCATCTACAGAAGTCTTCTGCACCAAATATTTACTTGGAGGAGTTCAGTGTCAAGTAGTCCAGTTGACATGCAGGTATCTACCAGATAATTAAGCAAAAAGGAAAGAAGGAGCACATTCTCATCTAACACTACACACAAGGAGTAGTGAGGAGAAGGGAACTAATGAAAGCTCAACAAGTCTGTGCCTTAGAAAATCAGGTACAAAGAGTGTCCTTCAGACTGAAGAATCCCTAGAGCTCATTCCTCAAGGATTTCCTGCTGGTGAGAACAAAGGATCTAAAGAGAATGATTTGAAGCCTTGTAACTATGAAAATATGGATTTAACACCCAGAAAATGTGATCTTGTTATCATCACTGAGCAAGGACTACCATATTCTTTTATTTGGTTGAAACATCAGCTCTGCTGTGCCGAATAGTCTGAGTGACTGTAATCCTGTTCCCTATGAGCAATGAAGAATGAATCTTCCCCCCTGTTCAGGAGGCAGCCAGGATTGGGACTCAGTGGTCATGTTTCAGTACCTCAGCAAGACTTCCTCTGTAGTAAGGACATGGGAGGGGGTTAGAACAGCTTCATCCCATTCATCATCTATAGATAATCCCAGGAACAGATTACTGGAACACAGCAAAGACATAAATCCCTCCCCATGCAGTGAGATTGGAAGCTGCAGGCCTCAACCAGACTCAGACACAAGTTCACAAGCACACGAGGGTAAACGTCACGGTGCAGGGAACGGGTTTCCACAAAAATATAAACTCCCCAAAAAGAGCATTCACTACACATGCATCGTTCCACAGAACCAGTGAAATAATCCCTGAAAAACAGAAGGTTCCCTTGAGCAGCATACTTAGAGGGGAGGGAGGAAATGTTTTAGCAGCTGTTTACATTATTTCATGGACAGCTGGCCAGGTGGCTCAGGTGCTAAATGTTGTGCACTGCCATTTGGAATGTTCCCAGCTCAATCCCTGAGTTGAGCCTTCCATTCCTTGGTTCAGCTGGGACTGGAGATGCTATGGGAGTAGCATTCACAATGCCTGAAGGAAGGAGAGGGAGTCATGGTCATTGTTTATTTTCTGAAGTATACTTTCAGGGACCAGCTGATACTTTAAGACTATTTCCTAAATATCCTTCTCAACATCTCTACACCGCAAGTGACGAGTAGTCCGGGCGGCAAGTGATATGCACTGCCGCCGTCAGGTTTGCTGATGCGGTTTCATCTTAAATTAAACATTTTCAGATTTAACACAGGTTTGCACAGCAGTGGAGATTCTTCTGCTCTGTCTTTTGTGTTTGATTTTGATATTGACATTGTTTAAGGGTGACATTGTGGCCATATTCAGGACCCAGAAGATGCATTGCACATGAAGGTTCATGGCACTAAATCTACATTCAGCTTCCGATCAAAATGGAAGTACAAAGGAGGAGAGAAAACTACCAGATCAGAAAAAGTAAAGATTATTTCAAAGTTTGTGCTAAAACATGGAGGAAAGGAGTGTTAGCTGATCTTAATGCTCATTTAACCAGGTTGGTGGAAGACAAGGAAAGCTGACTACAAGCAGCTGCACTTCAATAGCTGGCAGCTGAGATATATTTCTGGACAGGCAAACTGGGCTTTATCTGCCATCATCTGCTGTGTTACTGTTTTATCAATTCTCAGCCCACTGCCTCTGAATGCTAGCCCTAAAGAATCCTTGCCTCTGCAGCTGGCTGTAAGCAGAACAGTAAACTTGCCTCCTGTATGACAGCTATACTGCTAATTGACTTTAGCACATCTTCATGCTCTTACTCAGATAATGGCACAGACAGACCTAAATTACTTCTGATGCTTCAGATGCCTAATTATTAATCACTGAGTCAGCACCTGCTTCCTTCCAGCTGCTCTAAACAGACAATTTAACGAGAAAGAAGGTGAAGTCACAAAACAAGAACCCAGTAACCAATAAGACCCACAAGCAAGCATTAGTAAGAGCAGTCAGGTACACAATAAAACCACTGTATAGGAAGCTTTAATCACTGTAACCCAATTATACAGTAACTTCTTCACAGTTTTAGCAGCTGTAAACCGATTCCTGACAGTAAGGGAAACAAGCAAATGGTCTGAAATGACTTAAGCAAAGTTGTTAGAAATTGTGCAAATCTTCTCTTTGGATGTCAGATAGGGGTTATTTGGCCTTTAAAGCTTGAATTACAATAGCGACACCTCTTTAGATCAAACATGCTACACCAGTCAAAAAAAGAACACAAACAGCTGGCAAGGTCATTCTCATTTATATTAGCTGGCTTCAGGTTCTGCCAGATGTCATGGTAAACTAAGCACAGCACCAGGAAAAAATGCATGTTAGCATCTCTCTGAGACGGGCAAAATGGCTAATTGTGGTCAGGCTTTATAAAGGAAGCCTCTGCTTTTTAACACTTCCAGATCAATTTGCATTGAAGGTATGCTATAACTATTACCCAAAATGCAAGACAATGAAATGAGGAATTTAGGTCTAGCTAATAGCTTGTGCCTGGTAAGCCTTATCTGCATCAGTATGTCTGAATGACTTTCCTTATCTAAATTTGAGTCATTTTTCATCTCTCTGTTTTCCTCTGCCCTCAAGCTCTATTCCTCTGATAATGATCAGATCTTTGGGATGTATTAGAATATGCCATACATGTACCTTTATAGCGCTTGTCAACTTTTTCTATTTAGCACCATAAGTCTGCATGGCCCATTATCTATGCAATAGGAAACAATTTATTTAAATGCATTGCACCCAGGGTTTATGGTTTTTATGTGTTTATTATTCATATAAAATCAGTAACAAGGTAGACAGCCAGGAAGGTGTGGAAAACATGAGGAGGGATCTGGAAAAGCTCGAAGAATGGTCTAAGGTCTGGCAGCTAAGATTTAATGTTAAAAAATTGCATAGCAATGCATTTAGATTACCAAAAAAACCAGGCAAATGTACAGTATTGGAGGTGAAATTCTTCTAAGCACAAATGAAGAGCAGGACCTGGGGGTAATTGTATCTGATTATCTTAAGGTGGCCAACGGTAAAAACCAGAGAGATGCTAGGTTGCATAGGCAGAGAAATGGTCAGCAGAAAAAAGGAGGTTTATTGCCCATGAATAGGTCCCTGGTGAGACCTCATTTGGAATACTGTATACAATTCTACAGTCTGCACCTTCAAAAGTGCACTTAGGGAAGATAAGGGCATTGTGGAGAAACTAAATTAATTATTTGCTTTGATGTTTACTGAGGAGGATATTGGGGAGATATTCGTTCCAGAGATGGTTTTCAAGGGTGATGATTCAGATGAACTGACTCAAAACACTGTGAACCTGTAAGATGTAATAGGCCAGATTGGCAAACTGAAGAGTAGCAAATCACCTGGACCAGATGACATACATACCATTTTGGGTTCTGAAAGAACTAAAAAATGAAATTTCAGACCTAATCCAAGTAACGTGTAATTTATAATTAAAGTCATCCATTACAGCTGAAGACTGGAAAGTGTCTAATGGAACCCTGATATATATATATATTTATTTATTTATTTTTAATTTTTATAGACCGAAGTTCTTGTAGGAACTACAAATCAATCGGGCTCCAGAGGTGATCTAGGAAACAATCGATTGGTGAGCCTGACTTCAGTGTTGGGAAAAACTGTGGAAACTATTATAAAGAATAAAATCACAGAACATATAGAGAGACAAGATTTAATGGGGGCACAGCAAGCATGGATTTACCCAAGGGAAGTCACAAATCTGCTACATTTTTTTAAGGGGTGAATAAGCATGTGGATAAAGGAGAAATGGTAGATGTGATGTATTTTGATTTTCAGAAGGCATTTGACAAAGTTCCTCATGAGAGGCTTCTAAGAAAATTAAAGAGTCATGGGATAGGAGGCAATGTCCTTTTGTGGATTGCAAAATGGTTAAAAGACAGGAAACAGAGTAGGATTAAATGGTCTGTTTTCACAGTAAAAAAAGGTAAACAGTGGAGTGACTCAGGGATCTGTACTTGATTCAGTGCTTTTTAATATATTTTTAAATGATCTGGAAAGGGATACAAGAAGTGAGGAGATCATATTTGCAGATGACACAAAATTATTCAGAGTAGTTGAATCACAAGCGGATTGTGATAAATTGCAGGAAGATCTAGCAAGACTGGAATATTGGGCATCCTTATGGCAGATGAAATTTTATGTGGACAAGTGCAAGGTGATGCATATAGGAAAAAATAACCCATGCTGTAATTACACAATGTTAGGTTCCATTTAGGAGTTAAAAAGGAGGAAAAAGATCTGGATGGTCAAGAAAGCAATCAGAATGTTAGAATTATTAGGAAGGGAATAGCAAATAAAATGGAGGATGTCATAATGCCTCTGTTTCACTCAATGGTTAGACCTCTGGTTGCTGCATCTCATAAAAGATATAGTTGCACCAGAGAAAGTACTGAGAAGGGCGACCAAAACGATAAAGGGCATGGAATGGCTCCCCTATGAGGAAAGGCTACAGAGGTTAGGATCAGGTTAGAACCAGGGATAGAAGGGTTTCAAAAGAACAGGGAAGGGCAACAGAGGAGTGTGAGAAAGTGTGCATAGTGGTCGTGTGGGGGTATATTTTATATTATGTCATAAAACACTCTACACACAATCTAGTAAAGCAAAACTTAGTTTACTAAACATTGTAAACATATAGATAATAAATCAGCAAAGTAATAACATTGAATACAGTATCACAGTAAAATATACATAAATCAATGCAGGTAAATAGGAGACAGACAGAAATAAAGATAGAATATTAACAAAGAACAATATAGAACAAAAGAACACCTCCCTTATACTCCCTTCTCTATATAAGCCAGTTTTCATAGGAAATCTGTAGGGCCCAGGGACTCTGAAAAAGAATGACTTGCTCTATATTCCTGTCAGGACAATGCAGATCAGAGACAAGTGGGAACAGAGTGGTGAAACAGAGAGTGACTGGTAGGAGGATTGAGAGATTGGGGGGATATGATGGGATTGAGAGAGAGAGATAGGGGGAAAAGGAGAAGGATTTGAGATAGGGACTGGTGGGAGGATTGAAAGACTTGTGGGTCAGGGTGGAGGGTTTGAGAAACACTTGTGGAGGGTTCAAGAGAGACTAGTGGGAACAGGATGAGATTTAGAGAGAGAGACTTATGGGGACAGGGTGGGAGGTCTGAGCGATACTGCTGCGAACAGGATGGGACTGAGTCAGAAACTGGCAGGGACATGGTGGGCAGATTGAGAGAGGAATGCTCTTGAAAGTGGTATCCTATCTGTCCCCCTCATTTGGTTTTTGAAAAGATGAGGCTCTTTAGGATTGTGCATTCTAGTTTCTTGGCTCTTGGTACATGAAAGGGATGGCCACCCCTGCCCTAGAGGAAAGGTGAGATAGGTGGATAAGATGAGACATTCAAATATCTCAAAGGTTTACAAGCACAGGAGGTGAGCTTCTTTCAACGGAAAGGAGGCTCTAGAACGAGGGGGTCATGGAATGAGGATGAAAGGGGGGTACACTCAGGAGTAATTATGAAAATATATTTTTACAGAGAGATTAGTGGATGCATGGAATGGACTCCCTGTGGACGTGGTAGAGACAATGTCAGTATCTGAATTCAAGAAAGCCTGGAACAAGCAGAGAGGATCTCTGAGGGATTGTAGAGCTGAGCAGTGGTTTGAATGGGCAGACATGATAGGCTGCATGGTCTTTCTCTGCCATCATGTTTCTATGTTTATTTTCTAGCTATTTTAATCTCTATGATTTTTAGGGTTTTCCCTCCCACCTGTTTCCTCCTGGGGAGCAGGAACCAGACAGCAGCAGTCATAAAAGGCCCAATGGAGGGAAGAGCTGTTTTTATGAAACATAAGCCTTAATTATAGCACGACACCCTCAGAATGCAATACTTGGACACGTTACATGCAACGTTACTACCCTGGTCAACATTCAAAGGGGTTTGTCCAGATAAGTTACCCGAGATTTGAAATCCCTGCCCTGCCAACCAGCTGAATTTTGCCCAGGTAACATTTTCCTTGGGTAAAATTAGTCAGGCAGTGCTAAAGTTACAAGACTAAGTCTGGTGAGACAAGATACTACCTGAGGGAAGAATATTCAGAGTAAGACTCACTCTGGTAATCCCATAACCTGATTAACTTCATCTGGAATCTTCCTGCTCACCCCCCACCCTACCCCACTGAAATTTGACCTCACAATTTCTCTAACTTGATTCTATTTTCTTTTTAACAATAAAAGATAGTGTAGTGCAATACCCAGAACAAGTCACCATCTGTGCATGATTCTGCACCATGTCCATCAATCGGGCACACACCGATTATGATGAGGAAGGGTGGAAATTAGCTCAAATACATTGGGAGCACAATGCCAGTCACCACAAGTAAAATCTCCCAGCAAAGAAACAGAATAATGGGAAGGACTCATTGTCAGGGGAAGTTGTGAAAGTAAATTCTAACTAGGGTTTCTCTTTTTAGGTTTTTATAAATTGTAAATGTAGTTGTTCATTCTTCACCTAATTAGGAGTTCTCTGAGAGTACAGAATTCAGTGTATCTTGGTGTTTACACAGTACCAGTACAATCCTTAGGTACCTTTTCCACAAACATCTGTCCGGCTGAGGAATCAGCCTGGGAAAGGCAAGCCAGGGGAGAAGGGAGAGAGTATTACAGGAAATGGTGTTTCTCCAAGTTTGGTTTTTTCCATCCTGGTATTTTATCAGTGTTTATCCATTATGACTAATTTCAGAAGTCCTAAATCTAATAAAAAGATAATGACCCAGCATACATGCCTAGGACTTTGATCACAACTAATAGAGCCGGTGAGTTCACGGGACAATGTTCTACTTGACTTGTGAAGGATGGGAACATTTGCCTGACGGACTATTTACTGTTACTGTCTGCCTTTGTCACTTTTATTATTGTACTGCAGCCGAGATCTCTGAAGGTCTGCCAAACCACTGCAGCTTGTTGAAAAGCAGGGCAGAATTTTTATCAAGTATTGTAAAGCAATCTTGGAATGGCCAAGCTCGATTAGACTGGCAGTTCTGAAGGGATATAGCCAGGGCATTCGGCACATTTTGTTTCATAACTGACAAAGAAAAGAATACATGTTAGGAGAATTTCACTGACTGCGCACTGCAATGAAAAGTCCACACTCAAAAAAAAACAACAACCCCAAAAACATTGAAATACATCATCCAAGCAAGACTCAGCTAAGTAAGAATGCATAAGGAAGAATATCTAGTGAAACTGAGGGAGGCAAAGAAAGAAATCAGGAAAGCAAAAGGTCAGACTGAAGAAAGGAAAAGAGGTAAAGCAAGGTGACAAAACATTTTTCAGATATATCAGAGGAAGAAGGAAGGCCCGAAGTGGTGAAACTGAAAGGTGACAAAGAGCAATGTGCATAGACAGACAAAGAAATGGCAGAAATATTAAACAAATAATTCAGTTCAGTGTTCACTAATGAAGATCCTGGAGAAGGACCTTTGCTGGTTGAAAAGACTGTAAATGGGAATGGGGTAGACAACTCCTTTTACAGAAGAGAATGCATGGGAAGAGCTAGGAAACTGAAAGTGGACAAGGCCATGGAGCCAGATGAGGTAATCACAGGATACTAGAGGAACTCAGAGATGTGCTGGTGGATCTGCTGAAAGACCTATTCAATAGATCCCTGGAAACGGGAGTGGTGCTGCCAGTTTGGAGAAGAACCGTTATGGTCCTCTTCACAAGGGTGGCAGAGAGGAGCTTGGAAACTACAGGCCAGTTAACTTCACCTCAGAGGTGGGAAAATTTATGGAGACTCTGATGAAAGAAAGGATAGTGAACTATCTACAATTTACAAAAATGACAGGAGCCGGGAGGCACTTTATAGACTAACCAAGTGCTTGGAGCATGAGCATTCGAGGATAGAGTCCACTTTATCTGATGCATGAAGTGATATACAGGAAATGGGTAAAATATATACAGAACAAAGAGAAGGCATTGAATGAGGAGAGTGTTAATAGAATAATAGTATAGCCTACTTACAAGTAAGTGTGAAAAGATAGAATGATCAGTTAATAGTTAAGTTCATAGGTAATCGTAGTGAGTCATGAATCCATTGTCTCTGTTCAGACCTAGGGTGATGGTGTTAAGTTTTTTGATGAGTTCCGATTCAGCAGTTTCACGCTGAAGAGCTCCTTTGAAGTTTAGCTGTAGGAGTATGGCAACCTTAAGGCCATATAGAAAATGTCCTAAAAGGTTGCAACGTTCTCCTATTGATTTCTGGATGTTGCCATTTCCAAAGTCAGATTGAAGATTTACTGTATCTACAATTCAGTAATTTTCTGGACCCAAGGCTGCAAGGATTCACTAGGGGAAGGTCCTATCAAACAAATATGATTAATTTTTTTGTTTGTGTGACTAGAGATTTGGATGGAGGAAGAGCGCTCGATGTGATTTACTTGGCTTTCAGCAAAGCTTTGATATGGTCCCGCATAGGAGGCTTGTGAATCAAATGAGAAGTTGGGGAGTGGGCACCAAGGTGATGGAGTGCATTACAAACTGGTTGTCTGACAGGAGACAGCGAGTAATGGTAAATAGAACCTACTCTGAAGAGAGAATGGTGATAATTGGAGTCCCATATGGTTTGGTATTGGGACTGGTTCTGTTCAATATCTTTGTGAGCGAAATTGAGGAAGGGAAAGAAGATAAAGTATGTCTATTTGTGGATGATACTAAGATTTGCATCAGAGTAGACATGCCTGAAGGAGAAGAGATAATGAACAGTGATTTAAGTAAAGCTTGAAGAGTGGTTGAAGATTTGGAAGTTGGGATTCAATGCCAAGAAGTACAGAGTCATGCATTTGGGGTACAGTAATCCAAAAGAGCTGTATAAGATGGGGGATGAAATACTGATGTGCATGGACTAAGAGAGGGATCTTGGGGTGTTAGTTTCTGGCACTCTGAATGTGATGAAGCAATGTGACAAGTCAATA
Organism: Rhinatrema bivittatum; assembly: GCF_901001135.1. Classification (NCBI taxonomy): domain Eukaryota; kingdom Metazoa; phylum Chordata; class Amphibia; order Gymnophiona; family Rhinatrematidae; genus Rhinatrema; species Rhinatrema bivittatum. The sequence continues at coordinate 200,957,523 of NC_042619.1, forward strand.
GCTAAAACCAGAAGAATGCTAGGCTGCATAGAAAGAGGAATAACCAGCAGGAAAAACGAAAGTGATAATGTCTTTATACAGGTCTTTGGTGAGGCCTCACTTGGAATACTGTATATGGCTTTAGAGTCCAAATCGCAAAAAGAAGAAAGACGTGGCAGAATCCTGGGCTGACCACCAGATGTCACTATCCCTGCATAGAACACACTTCAGAAGGACTCATTCCATTCCCCTCAGCCCCTCCCACTTGGAGGGCCTGGATTGGATGCCTAAACCCTATTTAGCCCAGCCATTTTAAGATACTTTGGGATCAGTTTGAGGAAGCCTTTGAACAGTAAGGATGTTTCAGTTTCATACTCTGGTGGAGCCTCCCAGCTTCACCCAAATGGAGTTTCATTTGGAAGTGATACCTCATCATACACTCCCTGCCAGAGGGTCCTTCTGCTACTAATTTACAGAGAGAGAGATTTTTATGCCTGATTCCTTTTTGGGGCAAAATCACTCTCTACAGGGGACCAAAGACCTGTTAGCCCTCTCTAAACTCTGGGGAGGTGGGGGTGGGCAAGCAGCAGTGATGGATCCTGCTGCAAGAGACAGTTTAAACATTAGAAGTATTTTTTGGACCTGAACAGAGTGGGGAGGCTTTTGGTTTCCCCTTCCCCACTGGAATTGCAATGCTGAGAACTAGCCTGATCTCACTGACTTTTCTCCATGAGAAGTCCCCCAGAAATATCAACTAATCAAGGTTGGAAGAACAAGATCAGGAGACCCCTAACTGGTAGGGGTGTGCATTCGTTTCCTATGTATTGGCAATCCGCAATGTATAGGGCCATATTTGTTGTATTCATGGGGAAGCGAAACGTATCGCAATTCCCCACGAATACAACAAATCTTCGCCAAATTATTCAGCCGTCTAAAGGAGCAAATTTAAACAAATCCCCACCCTCCTGATTACCCCCAAGACTTACCAAATCTCCCTGGTGGTCCAGCGGGGGGTCCGGGAACCATCTCCTGCACTCATGTGCTTGGCTGCTGGTATTCAAAATGGCGCCGATAGCCTTTGACCTTACTATGTCACAGGGGCTACTGGTGCCATTGGTCAGCCCACTGTCACATGGTAGGAGCAATAGATGGCCGGCACCATCTGGCAGCCTCTAACCTCCTCAGACACTGAACCCGTCCATGTCCATGGCGCCGATAGCCTTTGCCCTCACTGTGTCACAAGGGCCGATGTAGCCCCTGTGACATAGTAAGGGCAAAGGGTATCGGCGCCATTTTCATTACTGGCAGCCGATGGCCTGAGTGCAGGAGATCGCTCCTGGACCCCCGCTGGACCACCAGGGACTTTTTGCAAGTCTTAGGGGACCCTCCTGACCCCCACAAGACTACCCGGCCCAGGACACGTCATGTGGTCTGCCAAGAGCGGCTCTGTCACGGCCATGCATGGCAGACCATGTGACTGGAGCGATTGGCCCACTGGGGGATGCCCGATCCCATGATAGGCCAATCCACCCCTGCAATGGACTTTAATTTATTATTACAAATCAGTAAACACTTATCTTCACACCCAGATCCTGGTCCTGTCTACTTTATTACAGCCTCTAACCTCATGAGAAGCACTTACAGTCTATATACACACTGGGAACAGCATAACATCATCTGGTCCACAAGTTAGAGCTTATCCCCATAAAAAGAATCCCCCCTTTCCAGGGATTAAGAGTTAATATGGGAAGGAATTAGCTAGCCGGAGCAGCCCTTGAAGAGAAAAAAATTAGTTTGTATGCCATTGGGGTTAACACCCCACTAAGGGTTACAGACAGGACAGAGGTGGTCCAGAGAAGAGTGACCAAAATGGTGTCAGGCCTGTTTCAGAAGACTTATGAGGAGATGCTGAAGGATCTGAACATATACACCCTGGAAGAGAGGAGGTGCAGTGGAGATAGGATACAGTGATATGAATCGTTTTTTTGTGTTCGTGTCGTTTTTCGTTTTTTGGCCACCACGGAAAATGTCATTTTTTTGCGGTTCGGGTCTTTTTTTCACGAAAAATCATTTTTTGAGTTAGTGCGCGCTAACTCCCCATTAGTGCGCGCTAATAAAAACCGTTAGATTTTGTTACTTTTTGTTAGTTTTTGTTAGCGTGCACTAACCCGAAAAATGAATTTTCATGAAAAAATGGGAAAATCCCGATCATTTTTCGGGCTCCCTGAAACATGCCGAATTGGACAATTTCATTGAAAATTTCCAATTTGGCAAAAACGAATGCACATCTCTAATAGGATACAGACCTTCAGGTACCTGAAAGTCTTTAATGATGCACAAACTTTGAACCTTTCCCATTGGAAAGGAAACTAGAACTAGAGGTCACAAAATGAAACTCCAGGGGGCGATGACCCAGAACAAACATAAGGAAATATTTCTTCACAGAGAGGGTGATGGATGCCTGGAATCCCCTTCTGGAAGAGGTGTAGTGAGGATGAACACAGTAAACAAATTCAAAGGGGCATGTGATAAACACTGCAGATCCCTAAAGAAAAGGATACATGGGGTAACTCACAGACGGGCAGATTCAGTAAAGTCCGCGGGAGAGCGGGTGAACGCCCGCTCTCCCAGCGCGCACACAGGCCACTCTCCTGTGCGCGCGATTCTGTATTTAAATGAGGCCTGGCGGTAAAAACGGGCAAAAGGAGGTGCTAGGGACACTAGCGCGTCCCTAGCGCCTCCTTTTGGACCGGAGCGGCGGCTGTCAGCAGGTTTGACAGCCGACGCTCAATTTTGTAAAAGGATGGTAACCAGCAGCAGTCTCTCTTAGCCACTTCTCTGTCGCTCGATGATAACCAGCAACAGTCTCTCTCAGCCAGTTCTCCCTCGCTCGATGGTAACCAGCAGCAGTCTCTCTCAGCCAGTTCTCCCTCGCTCAATGATAACCAGCAGCAGTCTCTCTCAGCCAGTTCTCTCTCGCTCAATGATAACCAGCAGCAGTCTCTCTCAGCCAGTTCTCTCTCGCTCAATGATAACCAGCAGCAGTCTCTCTCAGCCAGTTCTCTCTCGCTCAATGATAACCAGCTTGTTGCCCCCCCTTCTCTGTGGCTTCATCAACAGAGAGGGGGAGTTGCTGACCAAAGAATGCGGGAGGATGCTGGGCCTGAACTATAGCCACTCTACTGCAGGATTTCTAGCACAGCAGCAGCTGCACTTGTTTTTGGTTTTTTTTTTAAATGGAGGTGGATCTACAGCAATTTTACTGAGCGAAAACTTAAATAATCTTACTGTGGCACGGGGCCAACAACGCTTTTTTTATATGTCACATATGCAAGCAAATAAATGGCTGAGCTGGCTTACCTGGTGCCATCCACCAGCTTTGGAGGACCGCAGTGCAAGACTAAAATTTAGGCTGTCAGGTCAGTGGCAGTACTACTTGTTGTTAGTAGTCTGCAAATGCACTGTGAAGCTAAGTTGGCACCTCTCACCACTCCAGTGTGGGACAGGAGCTGGGGGGAGACCGGGTGACCAGCTAGACCAGCCCATCCAGATATGCTCAATCCCCCAATAGACTAATCCACCCCTGTGTGTTTATATAATTACACACATATCAGCAGATGAAGCTTTTACCTACTAAGGACTACACCTCCCACCCCCCCTTGACATAACAGGAAAAGGACACGGCAGCTCTTTATACAATCACCCTGTAACATATTCCAGGATGTCCACTGTACTAATGCCCTGCAATACACTGAAAGACTCCTGCAATATAATCAGGGATGCACATGGTAATATCTCCTACAATACACCAAGGGATTCCCACTGTACTATCGACCTGCATTACAATGAGGGACACACATTGTAATATCTCCTTACAATGTCTTGAGGGACTCCCGCTGTACTCTCACCCTGCACCCCGCTGTACTCTCACCCTGCAATACACCGAGGGATTTTAGATATACTATCACCCTGCAATATACCGAGGGACATGCATGGTAATATCTCCTTACAATGCACCAAGGGATTCCCACTGTACCATCACCCTGCACCCTCCGTAGCAGGGCCATCCCTTTGGAACTCTTTACCCAATCCCCTTCGCCTTATATCAAATCCTCACCATTTCAAAAAATCTTTAAAAACATCTCTCTTTCAACTCGCATTTAATATTTCACCACAACATTCTTCCACCAAAAATCTTTCTCTCACTACTACAATCCCATACACCTGACATCCATTCCCAGTCTATATTCTCATCATGGTACAGCCACCTCTTTTTCCTTTTCTTTCATTTTATAAAACAATTTTGTTTTCGCTAGTATTTATCTAGCTATTATTTTTATGTATATTTTATTCTTAATTTTATTTTTTATTGCTTTTTTTATCTATATTTGTAAACCGTTTTGACAAAACTCTATTTGAAAAGCGGTATATAAATACTTTTAAAATAAAATAAAATAAATAATACCAGAGGTATTCCCGCTGTATTATCACCCTGCAATACACTGAGGGAGTTTAGATATACTATCGCCCTGCAATACACCGAGGGACATGCATGGTAGTATCTCCTTTCAATGCACCAAGGGATTCCCACTGTACCATCACCCTGCAATACACAGAGGTATTCCTACTAAATTATCACCCTGCAATACAACGAGAGATTTTAGATATACTATCGCCTTGCAATACACCGAGGGACATGCATGGAAATATCTCCTTGCACTATACCAAGGGATTCTTGCTGTACTATCATCCTGCAATACATTGCACACATTGTACACACATTGTAATATCCCCTGACAACACACCAAGTGATTCTTGCTATACTATCACCATCCAATACACCAAAGGATTCCTGTTATATTATCACCCTGCAATACACCGAGGGACTCCTGCTAAATTATCACCCTACAATACACCAAGGGATTTCAACTGTACCACCATCATCCTGCAATATACTGAGGAATTTCAGCTATACTATATCACACTAGCAATACAAAGAGGGATTTCAGCTGAGCTATTGCACTGTAACAAACCAAGGGATTCAAGCTGTACTATTACCCTGCAATACACCAAGGAACTCCCGTTGTACTTCCACCCTGCAATACACTGAGGGACTCCCACTGTACTACCACTCTGAAATACACCGATGGACTACAACTGTACTATCACCTTGTAATACACCGAGGGATTCCCGCTATACTATCACCCTGAAATACACTGAGGGACTCCCACTGTACTACCACTCTGAAATACACCGATGGACTACAACTGTACTATCACCTTGTAATACACCGAGGGATTCCCGCTATACTATCACCCTGAAATACACTGAGGGACTCCTGCTGTGGTATCACTCTGTAATATACTGAGGGACTCCCATTGTACTATCACCCTGTAATACACCGAGGGACTCCTGTTGTACTATCACCCTGTAATACACCAAGGGATTCCCATTGTACTGTCACCCTGTAATACACCAAGGGATTCCCATTGTACTGTCACCCTGTTATACACTGAGGGACTCTCATTGTACTATCACCCTGTAAACACAGAGGTAGGCGATCTATGATAGCCGTCAGGAGAAACAAAAGAATAGATGCCTAGAACTTTTTCGATGTTTATTAAAACAGAGACGTATATTAAAAACTTGCCCGACTCTGGCCGAGTTTCGCGGCTCACACAGCCGCTGCCTCAGGTGCTTCAACACTTCACAGCTGCCAAAAAGCATTCATTTGTGCAAAATCTTCCAACATGCAACCATTAATTATCAGCAGTGCATCGAACCACTCTCGCACCAACGTGCAGCATGCAGAGACTACATGCTGCACGTCGGTGCGAGAGTGGTTCGATGCACTGCTGATAATTAATGGTTGCATGTTGGAAGATTTTGCACAAATGAATGCTTTTTGGCAGCTGTGAAGTGTTGAAGCACCTGAGGCAGCGGCTGTGTGAGCCGCGAAACTCGGCCAGAGTCGGGCAAGTTTTTAATATACGTCTCTGTTTTAATAAACATCGAAAAAGTTCTAGGCATCTATTCTTTTGTTTCTCCTATCACCCTGTAATACACTGAGGGACTCCTGCTGTGGTATCACTCTGTAATATACTGAGGGACTCCCATTGTACTATCACCCTATAATACACCGAGGGACTCCCGTTGTACTATCACCCTGTAATACACCAAGGGATTCCCATTGTATTGTCACCCTGTAATACACTGAGGGACTCCTGCTGTGGTATCAACTCTGTAATATACTGAGGGACTCCCATTGTACTATCACCCTATAATACACCAAGGGACTCCCGTTGTACTATCACCCTGTAATACACCGAGGGACTCCCATTGTACTGTCACCCTGTTATTCACTGAGTTACTTGCGCTGTACCTTCACCCTGTACTACACCGAGGGACTCCCATCATACTATCACCCTATCTGCAGGACTCCCATTGTATTATTGCCTTGCTTTATATCGAGGGACTTCTGCTGCACTAATGCCTTCCTGTAAGATTAGCACTTTGGATTGCTGTGAAAAGTAGAAAGATTGCTTGGCTTAGTGTTTTGTATGCATTTCATACTCTGAAAATAATAACAGCAGCTACTTTGTATCAAACAGAATATGTAGCGGACTCCGTGACAGGGTATTCAGACCCTGCACAGAAGGCTGGGGAAGGGCAACAGATAAGCCAGCCCAGGGAAATATGATAACTTAAATGCTGACAGGAGTGTTTCTTGTTAAGTCTCTGGGTCGCAGCTCTGGGAAAGAGGGCAGGTCCAGAGCCATTTCTGGCTATAGACAGATGCAGGGCATGTCCAATTAAAGGCGTTTAAAAGACAGCCTGCAGGCTACCGGAGGCAGAGAGTGGGCAGGCAATGTCTTGTGGAGAGCTAAATGCTGACTGTAAACTGGAAGAGAAGAAACATTGTCAGGGACTGGTCAGCCAGGAGCACAAAGAGCGGCTAAACCCAGATATCCAGCCAGTCTTCTTCATAATGACTGTATATAAGAAGGGAATTGCAACTACATTTGTTTGCAAACTGTGCCTAAGGCAAGAACAGCAACTCCTGTGCAGTGTGAACATGAAACTAATATATATAGACATCAAAAGAACTAGATCCTAGCAGATATTGCTGAAAGAAATTACTAAAACAGTACATCAGAACTGCCCCTTAAATTTTGGAAAAGGATCTATTATTCTATATCCTGGCAATGAACTGCCCCTCCGCCAATTGCAATACTGAAGGATGCAGATGAGTATTTCTTAGCCGGTCTAGTTCTGCATTTTAATGATATGCTGCGTTCACTGCAAACCAGCACCTGTAAGCAGCATTTATGGATCCTTTTAGTCTAAGAAACAAATGATCAGAAAAAGCTCACAGATACAGCATATTCCTCAGCTAAGGTGGGCTTGAAGTTCATTCCCTGTAGCTTTCACAGCTCATTGAGCCTTCACTCACATGAGTTTAGAAGGCCTTTGCCTTTCAATATACAAAGCACTGGAGGTGAAATGTGCAATGAAGTAACAAGGGCATTTACCTCCAAAATGTTGGAAGCTCCATCAGTTGCACCTTCCGAACTGGTTTCAAGGAAAGTAAAAATATGGACTGAGCTGTGGTTTATGCCTGGAAGACCTTACACTGCATATGTGAAAGGTATTTCTCAGAAAAGAATCCTACAAATCCATCAGTCATGCAAAGAACACTCTACAGGCAACAAAGAGAGAACCAGAGAGACACAAAATGGCTGTAGATTTCAAAAGGATGAAAACCCTGGCTTTTATGCATATCAATAGCTTTTTGAAAACTGTCTTGCAGGTTGTGCATGTAAAATCCATTTCGTGCAGAGATGCATTCCCGAAGGCAGAGTAGAGACAGGGACAGAACACACACACATGCGCTCTGAAACTTTGTGGAGAAGCTACCCATGCTCCTGAACTCCTGCTCTGACTTTCCCCGGCTACTGTCCTGCACACCTGTGAATCTGCTTTGAAATTCTGCCTAGGCCTGACAATGTCCCTCGGAGTGTCTTAGCGCGGCAAAAACTATTTTGGAACAGTTCTTTGAAAGAAGCTGTACTGCTGAACAGAAGAATATTGCCAGCTTTTGGGGATAATTTCGCAACATCGCACATAAGTTTCACCAGTTTTCACAACAAACTTCCGAACAATAGTCTGCCTTGAAAATTATCCCAGTAAAACTGTGCACACATAACTCCACCAGCTATTTCATGCAGATACTGTTGCTGAGGGCATAACCTGTAAACATATAAAGTGTGCTCATGCAAGTCCATCCCCACCCAGACTCTGCCTCTCCACTCTGCAGGTAAATTGTGGTCACATCATTTTCTTTACCTGAGGATGTCCCTTTGGAAATTATCCTCTTACTGGCCTGCTATTTCTCTGACCTCATCTCTGAGCTAACATTTCTTTCCCCTTTTGGGAATTACAGATCCCCCGTTGTGTTAACTTGTGACTCCTACAAGAAAGAGCACTTTGTCCCCGAAGAGTAATTCTATTACCACCAGGAAGGCCTTCCTGCCTCGCTCTTTCAGGAAGAGAAATGGTCTGGGGCTGAAGTCATGACTGGGTATTCCATCTTCCGGTACCGAAATGCAACAGCAACAAGGACAGATTAAAAACAAACACAGCGCTAAATGCAGTGTGCCTACCGCACGGCAAGATGAGCAGAGATAGGGGGGCCTGCTCTAATCACAAAGGAGAAAACAGATGTGGCTATCATGCTGGAGAATTACAATAAGCTAGAAACAGCTCCTGTCAACAAAATATGCATTTCTGAATAAAAAAATAAGGAAGAGATTTAAGCTAACAGTGGCAAACTCTGGAGCTGCTTGTCGGACAGCCTTTGAAACAGAGCCTGGTGAAAGATTGATTGAACATGGTAGGAATACTCTTGTTTTTTGAGAGGCTTTTGCATTGACCTTCAGTGCGGGGTCCGTAGACAAAATGAGTTATCATATTTTCTTCCCCCTTTCTGACATGGCCTAGATTGCTCTCAGCCACAGCAGCCGCTGGCTTACAATGATGCATGCTTTATGACAGAGTTAGAGGTTTTTAAGATAATTCCTTTGATCTTCACTTTGCTTCCTCTTATGGAATATACATTTTAAATACTGATAGTATGCAGGATATATGTATTTCATAAAAGGAAGCAATAGTAGACAAAGTCAGAGAGTTCCTGTTAAAATCGTCTAACTGCTGTTAAGAGATCTAGTGTTGGTCTTTCTTGACACAGAGAACAAATTAGATTCACATATTCTTTCAGGTAATGCTTACTGAATATACCTCAAACAGAAGCAGTACAACTACCATTGCTAGGGCAGGACCCACTCCCAAATGCTAAAACATTAGAGATCTGACAATCAGAAGAGGATAGATTTGTGTCTGGAATTGTGGGATCCATCCACAATCTTTGTTGAATGATATTAAAGAGCACAAAGCTTGTCCCTGCCTTTGTAAAACTTAAGACAAAAATCAATGGTAAATCGAAATGCAGAATAACAGACATGTGGGTGGTTAAGCATACCCGCACGCACACATCTAATTTCCCAAACAGCTTACATATATATGTGCATGTATCCACCTTCACAAGGAAATATGCAGTGTAAAAAGCATGGGCATGTTAGGGGTGGTTTCTATGTACATGTGTAAGTTGCTATTTTAAAAGCAACTTATGCATGAAATGCCATCAAGACTGCACAAGTAGACTTGCTACCAGGACCAGTGCAAGGGTAATAGGCACCTTAGGTAACTTCTGCCTTGCGACTGCTCCCCCCCCGGTCGAGTCGCGCTGCTCCGCACTGCTCCCCCTGGTCAAGTTGCACCATACCACGCTGCATCCCCCTCGGGTTGTGAAGCCTCCGCCTTGCCTCTGACTCCTTCCTCATTCATGCTCTTCTCAGGGCAGCGAGCAGTGTGTGCCACTCGCATCCTGAGGAATCTCTACTCCTCTTTTCCACCAGTGGTACCCCACTCGCAGCATCACATGACTGCTCTTTGGCACCCCCTAAAGGTCGGTGCGATAGGTGACTGCCTAGTTGACATAATGGATGCGCCGACCCTGTTTACTACAGCTATTTTATGCACCAAGTTCAAACTTTCATGGTGTTTTTGAACTTGGTATTCGGTAAGCTGGCTTCTCCAAGTGGATACAGCAGCAGTCTAGGTGAAAGTAGGTGTGACTGGGACAGACAGGCCATACTGGGGGTGGAAGAGAGTTTGACTGGGACAATCTGGGCTATACAGGGGGTTGGGAATGAGTGGTAGAGAATCTAACTTAAAAATGACTCTAATAGGCTTCTGGATACTCACGGTACAGCGGTTGAGGAGGGAGAGTGTACAGAAGAGGTGTTGCGCCGGAGATGGACCCTTGGGCTGAGGTGGGGTTGATGCAACCCGTAGGTAGGGACCTACGGGTCCCCACCATCAGCAGGCAGAGTGGGCTGATGAACGGAGGCCAGCTGGCACTTCACCAATACCAGCCCTCGTTCCCCGTGGGTTGAGCCTTTGGGTGCTGGGGCCGGCTGGACTTAGGTGGGCCTCCGTATGTCATTGTTGATTAAGAGATAGAGGTCAGCCCAGAGACAGCAGGAGGGAGATGATACAGTCTTGTACTGGACAAGATAGTGTCTTGGAGACCCGGGTGCCAAAGGAACAAAGGCAGACAGGGGGCGCCTGAGCAAAATTAGGCCGAAGCCTGAATAGGCCAAGTCCAGGATGTAGGCTGAAGAGGCGTCATGGAACAAGCTTGAGTCAGGGCTGGTGGCAATATGGAAGCAGTGGCAAGCAAGGCTGAGGTCTGATCACGGAGATAGTCAAATGTAATCAGGCAATGCAGAGGTCTGGGTCTGGAGAGAGGCAACGACGTGGTCAGGCAATGCAGAGGTCTAGGTCTGGAGAGAGGCAACGGAGTAGTCATCAATGCAGAGGTCCGGGCTTGGAGAGAGTCAACGGCATGGTCAGGCAAAGCAGAGGTCCAGCCTTGGAGAGAGTCAATATCGTGGTCAGGCAAAGCAGAGTTCCGGGCTTGGAGAGAGTCAACGGCATGGTCAGGCAAAGCAGAGGTCTGTTCTTGGAGAGAGTCAACAGTGTGGTCAGGCAAAGCAGAGTCAAAGTCCGTGTAGGCAATCTGAGGAAAGGTGAAGAGCAGGAATGTAGGAGCAAAAGAATCAGGAACCAGGATCAGCGAGAAACAGGAACACGGGAGTGAGATGAAACTCTCAGGAGGCAATGTGTAGTCGACCAGTGAGGAGACCTGTTGCAAACACAAAGCTAGGGAGTGGAGCCTAGGCTTAAGTACCGATGCTCCGCTGACATCATCATCCAGGGCTGTGGCTCGATTCCCACTGCGGACTCTACTTAAGCTTCAGTGATGCGCGCGCGCCTAGGGAGGGGTGTGGTGCCAAGTAGCAATGTCTCTCTGCGGGTCACACGGAGAGGCCCGACGTGGAGCAGTGGAAGTGGTGGCTAGACTGGGAACACCAGGGTCTGTAGCTGAGCCAGAGACACCAGGGGTGGCCCGAGGACGGAGCTGGCAAAGAGATGAGGGGGCCGTGCCGCGGGTCTGCTACAGACGGCATGCGTAACAGGAGGAGGAGGTACCCATTACAGAGAATATACAGGACTTGGGCACAGTTTTTGGATCTGTCAGAGGAGCAAGTCATGCACAGGTTCACATTTAAAAAGGAAACCATACTGTACATATGCCAGCAGTCAGAGCAGGTCCTGTACTCTTCCACCCACAGGGGCCATGCCTTGCCAGTACCACAACAAGGTCACTCCTGCTCTGGCATTTTGGCCACTGGCACCTTCCAGACACCTCTAGGGTGTCACATCTGGAATAAGCCAGTCTGCCACCTCCGTATGTATTGAGCTTCATTTCTCAGAAGAACACAGCCCTAGAGTCTGTATATGGAAAGCTGATCTCCCGCCTTCATCCATGTGTACCTAAGTACTGTTTTCTACTTATTGAGATTAACCTGAAATCCCTTAGAGTGACCCTTTACAGTCATTTTTTCCATAATTTAATTACCTTGTTCAAGAAACATTGTAAAACTTTAAATGTGTCACCTTACAATTCTTTTATTCTGTTGTATGTGGATCTTCAGCATGGAAAGTGGACAAAAACAATTATTCATGTGGTCATGTAATCCACCTTCCTTGTTGATATACATTTCCAATCATAAATGCAGAGACAATTTCTAACAGGATGTATGATACCAATTTTATGAGAAGCAAAAGGTGTGAAATGCAGTTTAGAATGAATGGTAAGTTAGACCTTGTATTGTAGTTACAATGCTATAATACAATTTTACCCTTTTTCCACTAGCATTTTATACCAACCTTGCTATTTACAAATTTATCTTCATATGATAGTCTCTATTCATTGTTTAGGGAAATGCTACTGCCATCTCTTTGCAGTTCACAAACATTCATCACATTATCATCCAGCTGCTGGCTCATTCCATACCCAGCACAAGAGCTACACATTTAACAGCATGTTATTATTATATCATTCTTCTGTAGATGAGTCAGATTGGTTAAAGTCACATTTGAAATCAGGAAAAAGGAAGCATGTAGTGCTCCATAGCAGACATCATCCACTTTCAGATTCCAGTGCAAATAGATACAAAATCTGGCAGGGCACCGCCACTGAGAAGTCATTTGCATTGAACCTGTGTCAATGTGGGAACAATGGCTGACAACTTTGGAGAGTCTCCATTCCATGGAATGGAAGGAACTGCTTTCATACAAAATGGACCACTGCAAAGATTTCATTTTAGATCATGCTTGAGGATATTTATGGACAGTCAGGTACTAATCTATGAGGTGTAAAAGTAGTAAGATTTGCTGGATTTCAAGCTAAACAAGCAGCATTGTGAATAATGATCAGGGCTGGCCAGCCAGAGTCCCTCTGTAGAACAGAGTGCCTGTGCAGTTAACTCTAGGATTGCAGTTTGAGAGACAGATAGATTAATGCTTCCCTATGTGACATTCTCTCTCAAGATCTTCAAGTTCCACAGTCCAGATGGACATTCATCATCATCATCATCAAATTTAATTCTTACCTTTCCATGGATATGCTCAAACTGAGACTACAACAGTCAATCAACTTATGCTGAAACAATATATTATCATGATCGACAGCAAAGAAAAATCAATCAAACATGATGCAAACAACTACAGTAGCACCATGTAATTAAAACCTTACAATAAATATCTGATTATTTTAATAAAATGCAAACATACAACAAAACTTAGCAATATAGTCTTTAAACTTGAGAAAACATTTTTTCATTTAACAGCAAACTGCCTGATTCACTAAGACTTTTCTCTCATTCTGTGTCTATGGGAAAATACCTTGATAAATCAGATGCAGATTGTGAAATTTCTTGCCAAAGAATATGGTGAAGATATCCACCATGGTTCAATTGAAAAAAAAAAAGGTTTGGACAAGTTCCTGGAGACAAAAGTCCATAAACAATTATTTTCCTTTTAGGCCTATCAGATGAATAGCTCTGAACACAGTCAGAGGTGATTCCTTTCTCCTGCTGTTACTGAACCTTTCAGTAACATTCAACACTGTTGATTACGGTGTCCCATTGCACTGGCTTTAGGAGCTAGGGCTTAAACAGATAGTCTTGACCTGTTTTTCTTCATTTCTGCAAGAGCAGACTCCAAAAGTGATAAGTAGAAATTCTCTCTCTGAATCCTGGCATGAAAATTGCAATGTACCGCAAGGATCACCATTATTCCTTAATATTTAGTTACATGGCCTATATGTTAAAGATATTGACAAAGTTTCAACTTATTTACTTTTTTATGCCAGGGATCTTCAGAATTCAGTTCCCCTGGGTACCGAAATGAGTGAGTCTGTAGATACAATAAATCAATGATTGTCAGTTATTTTATTATGGATATCTGAATATAAGCTTATTGTGAATCCCGGGAAGACTAAGTTCTTGTGGGTTACGAAACCTTCTCCACTTTGGACTTGGCCTACAAGAAAAGAATGCAGTCAATGTAACAGCGTCCCCTTATTCCACAGCTGAACAACTGGTTTACTAGTACAAGCAAATTTTCTCTCATTCATATTCATTGTGGATATCCTGAAAACCCAACTGGCTGATGGGCCCCCAGGACAGGATTGGGGACCACTGCGCTAGGATACTAAATACCACAGTGAGTTCAAGAAAGAGGAATAGCAAAGTATGGCCTTTGTGCATAGTAAAAACAAATCATCAGTTCTAGCTAAAAGAGCATTAAACCCTCTGTAATTCTGATGGGAAGGGGTTTCAGCAATTTGATTTCACATCACTTTTTCAATAATTTTTCACAGAAAGGGAATATTTTGAAATGAGCTTGAGATGCTAAATTGCTATTTTGAGGGGTAAAAGCATTAACAGTTAAAATAAGTTGCTCTAATAAACAAACTGTAGATTTCCAGGGAGAGGGGAAGCTACTGGTGTTATTGGTAGGATTTGCAGACTCAAAGGGGAGTATGAGTAAGGAAGGTGAAGAGGGCCTGAAGGAAAGGACATTTCTTCTTCTCCATCACAAATAAATAAATAAATCACACGCAGTCTGGGCTATCTGGTAGCCGAAAATGTAAGGCGGTAAAAGAAAGGGAACTTAAAGATGGAGAGGGACACCAATTAATCATTCAGGTTTTTCAAAACTGACAAGGCCTTTCTGCAGTCTAACTTAGGCAATACATAATTAGGGAAGCAGATGAATAAAAGAAGAAAGCACGATGGGAATGATTTTAATATGGAGACTTTATCTTTTATTCTGTGGCAACTGATGATGAAGACAAGCAGCTGAATACATCATGTGATTCCAATCTAAGACTGTCAAGGAAATGAGGTAATGTTGTCATTAGCACTACTGCGTTCAGAATGAGGCTTCCAAAAAACAGGAGACACTAGTACTACACTATATGACACCATCAAAAAATTGCTCTATCTTGTGTCCTGAATTTTAAAGAAATGCAGTTGTTGGAGGGTATAAGTTTCTTGAATTTATGCTCAAATGCAAGACATTGAAAGGAGAACAGATAGGAAGAGACTGGCTTGTTTGGAGTCTATCAATCAAGTTCTGTATTGTAGTGTGGTGTGGTGTAGATCAGTATTAGAGCACAGGAGAAGAACGTTTATTCCAAGGCAAGGGTCCTGGAATTCACCTCAAGGAGTCATAAGCTGGATGGGCAAAACTAAAAAGAGCTATATAAGGGCAACTACATTTTTTGTTAGGAATGTAATTAAAGGGTAGAGGAAAAAGAGACCATGGTTTTCTAAAGAAGTAGCTGAAAAGGTAATGGGGAAAAAAGGTTAGCATTCATAAACTGCAAGAGATCAGAGAAAGAGGAAGTCAGGCGTCAATATCTGGAAAAATTGAGGTTGGGAAAGTAGTCAGGAATACAAAAATTCAAATGGAAGAAAAAATAGCAAATGTGATAAAACAGGGGAACAAGACTTTTTTTTAAATACGTTAGTGATTAGGGATGTGAATCGTTTTTCAACGATTAAAATTATCGTCCGATAATTTTAATATTGTCTTAAATCGTTATAGAACACAATACAATAGAAATTCTAACGATTTATCGTTAAAAATCATTAAATCGTGTTAGTGCGCACTAATGGGAGTTAGTGCGCACTAACAGAAAATGATACAAATTGACACTTTCCAGGTCAGTAAAGGTCAGTTAGGAATGAATATGTATTCCTATTGGCTGGCTGCCCTCTTATCTATTGATGTTACCAAGGTTCCCACTGAGGTGATGGTTGGGGGGATGGGAAATGGAAACTGTTGGTAGTTGACAAAAAAAGTAATATGACTAGAACTTGTGCCCTATTCCTGATACCAGGGGTGTTGTGATCTTCCTGCACTCAGTGCCCTATCCCTGATACCAGGGGTGTTGTGATCTTCCTGCACACAGTGCCCTAACCCTGACACCAGGGGTGTTGTGATCTTCCTGCACACAGTGCCCTATCCCTATTAATACCAGGAGTGTTGTGATCTTCCTGCACACAGTGCCCTAACCCTGATACCAGGGGTGTTGTGATCTTCCTGCACACAGTGCCCTAACCCTGATACCAGGGGTGTTGTGATCTTCCTGCATGCAGTGCCCTATCCCGCCTGCATTACTAGTGAGAGGCTGGCTTCACAGACAGGGGGGGAGCTGCCTGACCCTCACTCCTGACTTCCCCCATGTCCCAGCCAGTGAATGGTGTGTGGGTGAGGGGGGGGGGGAGGATGGTGAAGTCTGAGACAGCTCCCTCCCTGCATTACTAGTGAGAGGCTGGCTTCACAGACAGGGAGGAGCTTCCTGACCCTCACTTCTCCCCTCCCCCATGTCCCAACCAGTGAATGGTGTGTGGGTGAGGGGGGGGGGAGGATGGTGAGGATGAAACAGCTCCTTCCCTGCATTACTAGTGAGAGGCTGGCTTCACAGACAGGGGGGAGCTGCCTGACCCTCACTCCTCCCCTCCCCCATGTCCCAGCCAGTGAATGGTGTGTGGGTGAGGGGGGGGGGGGAGGATGGTGAAGGCTGAGACAGCTCCCTCCCTGCATTACTAGTGAGAGGCTGGCTTCACAGACAGGGGGGAGCTGCCTGACCCTCACTCCTCTGGGGTGTTGTGATCTTCCTGCACACAGTGCCCAATCCCTGATACCAGGGGTGTTGTGATCTTCCTGCACACAGTGCCCTAACCCTGATACCAGGGGTGTTGTGATCTTCCTGCATGCAGTGCCCTATCCCGCCTGCATTACTAGTGAGAGGCTGGCTTCACAGACAGGGGGGAGCTGCCTGACCCTCACTCCTCTGGGGTGTTGTGATCTTCCTGCACACAGTGCCCTATCCCTGATACCAGGGGTGTTGAGATCTTCCTGCATGCAGTGCCCTATCTCTATTAATACCAGGAGTGTTGTGATCTTCCTGCACACAGTGCTCTATCCCTAATACCAGGGGTGTTGTGATCTTCCTGCACACAGTGCCCTATACCTGATACCAGGAGTGTTGTGATATTCCTGCACGCAGTGCCCTATCCCTGATACCGGGATGTGTGCAAGAAGATCACAACACTCCTGGTATTAGGGATAGGGCACTGTATGCAGGAAGATCACAACACCCCCGGTAACCGGGATAGGGCACTGCATGCAGGAAGATCACAACACCCCCGGTATCAGGGATATGGCACTGAGTGCAGGAAGATCACAACACTCCCGGTATCAGCGATATGGCACTGCATGCAGGAAGATCACAACACCCCCGGTATCAGGAATAGGGCACTGTGTGCAGGAAGATCACAACACCCCTGCTATCAGGGATAGGGCACTGTGTGCAGGAAGATCACAACACCCCAGAGGAGTGAGGGTCAGGCAGCTCCCCCCTGTCTGTGAAGCCAGCCTCTCACTAGTAATGCAGGGAGGGAGCTGTCTCAGCCTTCACCATCCTCCCCCCCCCCTCACCCACACACCATTCACTTGCTGGGACTTGGGGGAAGGGAGGTGTGAGGGTCAGGCAGCTCCCCCCTGTCTGTGAAGCCAGCCTCTCACTAGTAATGCAGGGAGGGAGCTGTCTCCGCCTTCACCATCCTCCCCCCCCCCCACTCACCCACACACCATTCACTGGCTGGGACATGGGGGAGGGGAGGAGTGAGGGTCAGGCAGCTCCCCCCTGTCTGTGAAGCCAGCCTCTCACTAGTAATGCAGGGAAGGAGCTGTTTCAGCCTCACCATCCCCCCCCCCTCACCCACACACCATTCACTGGTTGGGACATGGGGGAGGGGAGGAGTGAGGGTCAGGAAGCTCCCCCCTGTCTGTGAAGCCAACCTCTCACTAGTAATGCAGGCGGGATAGGGCACTGCATGCAGGAAGATCACAACACCCCTGGTGTCAGGGTTAGGGCACTGTGTGCAGGAAGATCACAACACTCCTGGTATTAATAGGGATATGGCACTGTGTGCAGGAAGATCACAACACTCCTGGCATTAGGGATAGGGCACTGCATGCAGGAAGATCACAACACTCCTGGTATTAATAGGGATAGGGCACTGTGTGCAGGAAGATCACAACACCCCTGGTATCAGGGTTAGGGCACTGTGTGCAGGAAGATCACAACACTCCTGGTATTAATAGGGATAGGGCACTGTGTGCAGGAAGATCACAACACTCCTGGTATTAATAGGGATAGGGCACTGTGTACAGGAAGATCACAACACCCCTGGTGTCAGGGTTAAGGCACTGTGTGCAGGAAGATCACAACACCCCTGGTATCAGGGTTAGGGCACAAGTTCTAGTCACATTGACTGATCACATTACTTTTTTTGTCAAGCTACCAACTGTTTCCATTTCCCATCCCCCATATATTGTCAGTGGGAACCTTGGTAACATGAATAAATAAGAGGGCAGCCAATAGGAATACATATTCATTCCTAAACTGACCTTAACTGACCTGAAAAGTGTCAAATTGTATCATTTTCTGTTAGTGCGCACTAACAATGGTTTGTGCGCACTAACTCCTGGTTAGTGCGCACTAACGGGAGTTAGTGCGCACTAATCGGAAAAAAACGATTTTTAACGATTTTTTAACTAAAAAATCGTGCCAAACACGATTTTCTTCTCCTGCCAGACGATTTCAATCGTTAAGACGATAGGGGACACGATTCACATCCCTATTAGTGATAGAAGAAAATGCAGAAGTGGCATTGTGATACTCAAAAGTGAAGAGAAGGAATATGTAAAGGCTGATCAGGAAAAAGCAAAATTACTTAAATATTTCTGTTCAGTGTTCATTGTGGAAGGCCTAGAGCAGGACCACATAAAATTAAAACAAGCTTAGAAGTGAAGTAAAACTCATCAATTTTCAGAACAGTGGATTGCAAACTGGTTAAAAGACAGGAAACAGAGAATAGGATTAATTGGTCTGTTTTCAAAGTGGAAAATGTAAACAATGGAGTGCCTCAGGGATCTGTACTAGGACCAGTGCTTTTTAATATATTTGTAAATGATCTGGAAAAGGGCATGATGAGTGAGATGCTTAAATTTGCGAATTACACAAAATTATGCAGAGTATTTAAATCTCAAGCAGATTGAGATAAATTGCAGAAGGACCTTTGAGACTGGAAAATTGGGCATCGAAATAGCAGATGAAATTTAATGTGGATAAGCGCATGGTGATGCATATAGGGAAAAATAACCCTTGCTGTGGTTACATGATGTTAGGATCCATATTAAGAGCTACCACCCAGGAAAAAGATCTGGATAATATATTGAAAATGTCGGCTCAGTATACTGTGGCGGTCAAAAAAGCAAACAGAATGTTAGGAATTATTAGGAAAGGAACGGCGAATAAAATGGATGATGCATAATGCCTCTGTATCTGTGTGCAGTTATGGTCGCCACATCTCAAAAAAGATATAATTATACTGGAGAAAGTACAAGGAAGAGCGACCAAAATGATAAAGGGGAAGGAACTGCTCCCCTATGAGGAAAAGCTAATGAAGTTAGGCCTGTTCAGCTTGGAGAAGAGACGGCTGAGGGAGGATATGATAGAGGTCTACTAAATCATGAAGGGACTTGAATGGGTAAGTGTGAATCGGTTATTTACTCTTATGGAAATTCAAGGACTAGGGGGCACTCCATGAAGTTAGCAAGAAACTCATTTAAAACAAATTGGAGAAAATTATTTTTCACTCAATCATAATTAAGCTCTGGAATTCATTGCTAGAGGATGTGGTCATGGCAGTTAGTGTAGCTAGGTTTAAAAAAGTTTGGGATAAATTCCTATAGCAGAAGTCCATAAACTGCTATTAATCAATAAGGATTAGTAGCATGGGATCTATTCATTTAATGTTTGGGTAGTTGCTAGGTACTTTGACTTGGGTGTCTACTGTTGGACACAAGATACTGGGCTTGAAGGACCCCTGGCCTGACCCAGTATGGCATATCTTATGTTCTTATATGTTTGTAAGGAGCTAACTAAACTTAAAGTAGATAAGGTGAATGGGCCAGATGGGATACATTTGAGGATACGAAGAGAACCTTAGAGACGTTCTGGAAGCTCTGCTAGCTGACCTTTTCAGGTCAGGAATAATTCTAGAGGACTGGAGACAGGAGGATGTGAATCTTATTTATAAAAGTGGAAATAATGAGGAGGCTGTAAACTACAGACTAGTTAGTCTGATCTCTGTGATGAGCAAACTAATGGAATTGCTGCTAAAACTGAGGATAATGCAATTTTTGTAATCCAGTGGATTGCAAGATCTGAGGCAGCATGGTTTACCAGAGGTAAATCTATCAGACAAATATGATCAGTTTCTTTGATTGGGAGACCAGAGAGTTGGATCAAAGGAGAGTGCATTTGTATCTGAGCAAGGCCTTTGATACAGTTCTGCTCAGAAGACTTATAAATAAATTGTGTGCTCTTGGTATGGATCCTAGAGTGACTGACAGGGTTAGAAAATGGCTGAGTGGGAAGTGACAAAGGGTAGTGGTAAATGGAGTTTTTGTTACGGAGTGCAGTCGGTGGAGTTTTTGTTACGGAGTGCAGTCGGTGGACCCTTAGGCCAAGACAAGATTGACACTTCCTATAGAGGGCTTCCCACAGGCCCTCGCCATTGGGAGGCAGATGCTGGAGATGGAGACCCAACACGACCTTCGCCATTACCAGCCCTCATTCCCCGCAGGTTGAGCCCTTGGGTGCCGGGGCCAGCAGGACTTAGGAGTGGGTCTGGAGACAAGAGGCATGACAGAGTCAAACATACCAGGGTCGAGGCCGGCAGCAGTCAGGAGGGTCCAAAGACAGGCCAGAGGTCAGGGCAGGCAGCAGGCAAGACAGAATCCAAGAACGAGCCAAGTCGAAACTAGAGAAGCAAGCCGAGGGGGTAGGAACAGACGAAGACGGGACTAGAACTGAAGACATGGGGCTGGAACTGAAGAGCCAGAGCTGGAACTGAAGACACGGAGCTGGAACTGAAAACACGGAGCTGGAAACAGGAACAGACGAGCAACTAGCTACTCCAAGGAGCGAGACCTGTTGCTGAGGCAAAGGTTGGGCAGCAGGGGCTGACTTAAATACTGCTGGTGACCCTGGAGAACGTCCGGGTCACTGAAGGCTTTTCCTGTCACAGCCTCTTTAAGTCGGGGGTGGAGCCGCGCGCGCCTAGCCGGAAGCTGGGGCTGGAGGCGCGGCGACGGCCTTGTTGGCTCCCCGCCGCATTAGGAGGACGGCAGTGGTGTGGGGAGCCACAACAGAGGCCAGGGCGGCTGCGGACAGTAAGTGCAGCCGGCGCAGGGCCTCGCGGCTGGCTGCCATAACAGTTTTCTCTGAAGAGGGGAGTGTTACTAGTAGTGTGCCTCAGGGATAGGTCCTTTAACTGTTCTTTTCAACATTTTTTGTGAGCAACATAGCAGAAAGATTGTGTGGAAATATTTGTCTTTTAGCCAATAATACCAAAACCTGCAACAAGGTGGACAGCAAGGAAGGTGTAGAAAACATAAGAGATCTAGCAAAGCTCAAAGATTGGTCCAGAGACTGGCAGCTAAGATTTAATGTTAAAAAATGCAGAGTAATGCATTTAGGATGCAAAAACACGAGGGAAAAATACAGTGTGGTGAAAAAGGAGTTTTGCAGACTTTGTGGTTTATTATTCTACCCTGGTTTCCTCAGAGAGCTCATATCCTGTATGCTAGCCTGCAGGTGCTTTTTGACTTCTGCACTGTAGTTCAAGCAGAGACTTTGAATGCTGTCTTGATTCAGCAGGAAACTTGATCAGCATATAGATTCCAGCATTCATGTAAGATTGAAATATCCTACAGTGCCATTTGACCAAACATCCATTACTAGTCAGAAGGCCATTGGTGATAAAACTGGTAATACTCTGTGCCCTGATTGGCCCTGCAGAGAACTCACCCTGAAGGTTCTGGCACTCTTCAATCTGGGCTGGGAGTAGGGAGCAGATCTATGTGCTTAGGCCTTGTCAGCTCCTCTGGACAGCCTTTTGTCTGATCTACCCAGGAACTAGTAAGTAGTGAAAAGTGTTCAAT
This sequence comes from Rhinatrema bivittatum, assembly GCF_901001135.1. Classification (NCBI taxonomy): domain Eukaryota; kingdom Metazoa; phylum Chordata; class Amphibia; order Gymnophiona; family Rhinatrematidae; genus Rhinatrema; species Rhinatrema bivittatum. The sequence goes on from NC_042619.1 coordinate 200,979,562, forward strand.
TAACTTTTGTTGTATAATCCTTGTTGTTTTACCTGCTTCTGTTTGCAGTTTATATCTTTTTTTCTGTTCACTGTGTCTACTTTTGGTTATTAAACTTATTAGTTTGTTGACTCTGCATGTCTTGGACTGATTAATGATCCCAATATTGTATTTATTTGCTCTGTGGGTATTTTTCTAGGAACTGTGTGACCCTCAGGTTGTATGGGGCTCCAGTGTCCCTAGAAACCACCAAGGGATAGCTTGTGGGTGGGGAAATTGCTCAGAGGAGAGCAGAAACAAAGTTGGTGGGTGGGAGGTTGCCAGTGTAGGAGCATGTTTGCAGATACCAGCATTTGCAGATACCGGCGAGCCTGGGCAGTACTTAGCAGGACTCTCTGATGGCCTCAGGATTACCATGAGTGGCTGTTAGGGGTGGTGCTGTGGCATTTTGTGATTTACAGTATTGGAGGTGAAATTTTTCTAAGCACAAAGGGAGAATGAGATCTTAAGATTATTGTATCTAATGATGTTAAGGTGGCCAAATAGGTGGATAAAGTGGCAGTAAAAGCAAAAAACATGCTTGGCTACATAGGGAGAGGAAAGGTCAGCAGAAAAAAGGAGATGATATTGCCCCTGTATAGGTCCCTGGTGAGGCCTCACTTGGAATACTGTGTATAATTCTGGAAATTACATCTTCAAAAGGATATAAACAAGATAGAGTCAATCTGGAGGGTGGCTATTAAAATGGTCAGTGGTCTTCATTCTAAAGCATATGGGGATAGACTTAAAGATCTATATATGTATACCCTAGAGGAAAGATGAGATAGGGGAGATATGACAGAGACATTCAAATAAAATATCTCAAAGGTTTCCATGCACAGGAGGTGAGTCTTTTTCAATGGAAAGGAGACTCTAGAATGAGAGGTCATAAGATGAGGTTGAAAGGGGTTAGATTCGGGAGTAATTTTAGGAAATATTTCATTACAGAGAGGGTGGTGGATGTGTGGAATGGCCTCCCATTGAAAGTGGTGGAGACAAAAACAGTATCTGAATACAAGAAAACTTGGGATACATACAAGGGATCTCTCCGGGAGTGATGGGAATTATAAAGCAGAATTAGACTGATGGGCAGATTGGATGGGACATATGGTCTTTTTCTGCCGCATAATTCTTTGTGTCCTGTTTTTCTGCCGCATAATTCTTTGTGTCCTGTTCTCCATGTCTATATTTTCTGAAGGGAAATTACAGTAGAGATATGCTTTTTTGTCTAATTTCATTTCATTTTGAAAATTACATGAAGGGAAAGCAAACATAGAATTCATTTTGATTTGCTTTCCCCCTGCTCCCCTAAAACATCAAAAAGATTTTAAAGCCCCTCCCCCAAGTTTGCTGCAATCCTGCAAAAGCCCTAACACCACCCCACCCCCTACTAGTACCTCTCCTACCACTCCACCCCCTACCAGTACCCCTACTACCACCCCACCTCTACCAGTAACCCTAAGAAAACCTCTACCACTCCACCCCACATCCTACCAGTACCCCTACCACCACGCCATCCCCTACTAGAACCCCTACCACCACCTCCTCACCCTTACTAGTACCCTTACTACCACACCAGCCCCTATCAGAACCCCTACCACCACCCCACCCCTACCTGTATCTCTACCAGAAACCCTACCACCAATCCACCCCTACCAGAATTCCTACTATACCCTACCCCCTACCAGTACCTCTACTAGCACTCCACCCCCTACTGTAATCCTTCCTACGATCCCACCCCACCAGAACCCCTCTTACCACCCCACATCCTACTAGTACCCCTCCTACCACCCAATATTCTACCCGGTATGCCTACTGCCACCCCACCCCCTACCCAGTACCTCTACTGCCACCCCATCCCTCCCCGTTACATCTACTACCACCACCACCCCTGCCCGGTAATCCTAACATCACCCCACCCTCAACCAGAACCTCTACCACCACCCCACGCCCTATCAGTAGCCCTACCATCATCCCACCCCCTACCACAACCACTACTATTACCCCACTCCTACCAGAATTCCTATTACCACCTCCTTGTACCTTAACCCATCCATGAAAGAAAAAGGGACAGGGGCGATCCCTTGTCACTCCTGCTACACTAGTATACTGGCCTTAGCTCAGCCAGCACCACTTTGGAGTCCAGTTATGGCCTCAGGTCAGCCGGTGCCACTTTGGAGTCCAGTCATGGCCTCAGGTCGGGCACTGTCAGGGCACGAGTGACTGGGGATTTCTCCTGCCTCTTGTCTACCCACAGATAGGGAAGATATCAGAGGGATCTGAGGCAGAACCCGAGGCAGAATGAGGAACTATTTCTTAAAATTTTGCAGTGGGAGGAGGGGTCAGAGCCTTGAGAATATATTTTATTATTTCATTTTGTGGGTTTTTCTGTTTCATTTCTTGTTAATTTTACATCAATGAAACAAACAAATGAAAAGAAAAAATGAAAAACAAAAGAAAAAAGATTTCAGTGCACAAAACATGGGAGTGGATGAAATGTGAACCACTGACATAAACCATACAATAAACTTCCTGAACATTAACCTTTCTACTGCCAGTGGAAAGAATTACAGCAGCCACTGTCAAGTGGACATGATTGGATAGTGAGGTTCAAAAGCAAGTATAAACAGAAGTAAAAAATGGATAGGAATTGGAAAGACTGTTGATGATTCAAGAGATTTAGCATTGCAAGAAGATGATAATCTGAGAGTCAACACGCACAAGGACAACATTCCTGGAAATCGAGCTAATCGCTTATTCGTGTCTATTTGACCAAAGACAAACAGAAGCCAAAACAATGTAAGCTGAGGCCTATTATATCTCATGGGAGAATCAGAACACATTTATTGAATTATGTGATAACAGTGTGCAGAAAGTTATCCTTGAAGAGAGAGAAAAGGGCATTTACTATTTCATCATATGTGATCCTACTCCTGATGTCTCTCACCAAGAATCTCATGCATTGATTTTTTTACTTTATAACAAAGATATTGGTACCTGCAACATTAAATAAAGATTTCTTGAGTTTTTCAAATTTGATCTAAAAAAATGTAGATTAAAAAGATCTAAAATGCTAATTGCCAGTTTGAAACATAACATCGCCTTTTATGATTATATAGGTCAAATTTTTAATAATGGCTGTAATATGCCATGGAAAAATAAAAGGTGTTCTGGCCTGCATTATGTCCAAACTTCAACTTTGTGTGTATTGCCCTTGTTCTTCCCATTCTCTAAGTCTTGTAGGAGTTAAAGCTACAAAAGTATGCGCTAAACATTAGAATGTTTGGCTGTGTATGGACAGCAACGTTTTGTATTTTTCAGAGCTAGCCTTGTGAGATGAAGATTATAACAGATGAGGTACATTTTCAGTCCGACAGACACTTGGCTGCATGTACTGATGCTATCTGTCCATTCACAAATCTTCTTCTAGGTATTTTGGAAGTACTGGAATGTGCTTTTAAATTCAACTTGACACATGAAGCTCAGCTAATGGTATACATTGAAAAGTTACATCAACTCATTTTCATTCCTTTTGTTGGCCAGCATCTGATACACTTCCTTTCAAGTAATGACGGTAGAAACAAGATTTTTTTTATAAGCCAGGGGAAATCTCTTGAATATCTTGCTCATATTATTAAAGAAGTAAAACAACTTAGGATAATCAATGGTCCACAGTTCTGGAGGAAGTTATGTCTCGTATCAGAAGGCATAGGAATTTTGCCACAATTATCAAAAGGAGAGAAGTAAAATGTAGAAAAGATTTCATGATGCCACAGCTGAAGAATCATGCTCTACCATCTCTAAAAATAATCCAGAAGCATTGGTCAATATTACCTGAAAATTAATAGCACAGATTCAAAGTAACCATTAACTTTTGTTTTATAGTTTGTTCAGTCACAAAATATGTGACACTAGAGCTTGAGGAATTAGAAGAATCTTCTAAATGTTTCTTTCACAAATATTCTACAGATCTTTCTGAGAATTTTCCTTATGCAGTGCTGCATTTGAAAAAAAAATCTTCAAATTTGTTTTTTGAAAAGAGTATGAACTATCTCAATTATTTTATTGTGAAACAGCACTCCACCCCCCATTTGTTGGGGGCTTTTTTCATTGTTATTAATTTAGGAAAAGAGCATACTATTCAAGTAACGTCATGCTATTTACAAATACTGAACATTATTTGTCAAAATGAATAAAAATCAAAAAATTCAAGCAAAACAAAGCAGGGGCGTTTCATTACATTTTCATTTTGTTTTCAAATGAATGTACATGATTCGAAATTTTTCTTCCTCAGATTTGATTTAATCAAGCCCCTTGGGGACATGAAACCAATTAATGAAATTTGGGATTACAAACCGTTTTTTTAACTGTTCATATTTACTCTCAGACACCTGAGTTCCAATGGCATTTATCTTGAACTAAGCCTATCTTTGGTTTTCATAATTGGTCTAAAACATTGTCAAGAATCTTTCTTCTCTCTAGAGTGATTTTCCTGGGAATATATAGGCAAAAAGGCTAATTTTGTTAATCTCCAATTTATACTGCAGTTGATTTTATTAAATGTTTTGCTAAACGTGTGGGGGTTTTCTTTCAACATGTTTCTATTATCGTAGTCATAAAAACACAGGGAGCCTTACTTTCAAGCCCTATTTGTGGTATAGCATTCACAAACATATGTGGATGTACAGACATTTTATAAACTATGCAGCAGGAGCTAAACAGTTTATAAAATACCACATGGTTCTGCGCCAAAAGCATGCAAGAATGTTTCAGTAGGCATCAATATCTCCAATGCAATGAAAACACCTTCTCTACCTATTTTACAAAGATGCATGCACTATAGCACTTAACCCTGTACCCTCCGTCATTCATCCAGTCTGCAGCCAACAGACAAGGCTGATTTCACTTGCAGCTGTCAGTTACAGATGTAAAAGTATGTGAATAAGTCTAGTAATGTATAAGCATAAATCTCTTACAAAACAGCAACTTCCATGCCCTGGAATACCCATACCCCACGCCGTTCTTCTGCTAGTAAAATATTCGTGAGAAATGGAAACACATGCACACTTTCAACATTTCTACAATAGTGTATAGGCAAGTACAGGTTACTTACATGCATATATTTTATTTTTACATGCAAAACCTTTTGAAAATGTACTGCTCAGTATAGTGGGGCATGATTTACCTTTTTGATGAAAAACTCTCATATATGAGGCCCATTGGGTCTTTTTTTCTTTTTGCAATTTCTGACAAATTGCTCCAGCTATAGATTATAAATGTGAAATGGTCTCATTGCAGACTTAGCAGCAAAATAAAAACCCAGCAAGCATGCAAGCATGTGTGAGGAGAGATTCTCAAGAAGTCGGAAGTGATGGTCAGTATGACATCTTCAAACTGTTAATGTCTGACTGTCGGAGACATGGCAGACCTGCTTAGCAAAGATGTTGCCCACATGCACAGAATGGGAAACCTCCTTTAATAAATCAGATCCCAAGGTGTGTTATTAGCAACCCTGGTCTCTTAGGAGGCAAAGAAACAATTATCTTTTGAACAACAGCAAAAGACTAAATGTTTGTTTCTTTAACGGCTTTAGAAACAAATATTGGATCCTTTGGAAATTGATATTGTTTTAATTGGCATAGCTCAGTGATTTTATGCCTAGATGGTTTCCGGTGTCTAATCAAAACTCTTAGAGGTGAATGTTAAAAGTCTGGTGTGCACCAAAATTGGAAATACGTGCAGAAGTCATGCTCGCACGTTCAAATTAAATTTTAAAAGCCGGCAAGCGCATCTCAAAAGTTTTCAAAAAGGGGCGGGTGTGTGGGCGTGGTCCGGGTGAGACATGGCCATTTCAGGGCGTGACCAAGAGGTGCGCGCATAAATGCTTACGTGCCTGGGCGCACGCCCAATCCCCTGCCGTGTTAGTTTACTTCTACAAGGGATGAGGTGAAAAGTTAAAATTAGTAAGAGCCATTTCTCAGGAATTTAAAGGGTCTGAGGTAACAGTGGGGAGTGTAGACAATCAAACCAGGGGGGATATGGAGGACCTAAATGTCAATTGGGCGAACTAGTGGATGAACTGGTGAAACTGGCAATGGCATAGACATGCACCCCTATAAAAAATTACCCGACTTACGCAGTAGAAGCAGGATTTCCATGCATAGCAGTGCACCCACTTAAAATTTGATGCATGCGTGCATTTGTGCATGTTATAAAATGGCTGCATCGCTGGGCATGCACCATCACACACATTCCAATGTGCACCCACGCTGGTATGAAACTTACCATCTTATAGTATACATGGCTGTATAGTAAGGGATAGCAAGGTTATCACACCCTAACCTAGAGAGCCCCCTCTCTTCCCGCCACTTCCAATGACAATGTGTGTATGTCGGGTTTTATGACGTAGTGTTGCAAGAGGTTATCACAGCCTAACCTACAGAGCCCCCTCCCATCCTGCCACTTGCAATGACAATGAGGGTCCATTTTTAGCTGCTGTGCAGCTTGGCTAGTTAGCTGGATAAACATATTCAGTGGCGTGCATGTTATAAAATCCAGGGTCAGTGCGCACAGGGGGTGCACAATTATGCAAACTGCACGCACCGAGCTGAGCTGCCTGCCTCCGTTCCCTCCGAGGCC